>NW_024962252.1:85816946-85917816 GCF_019238085.1 Lagopus leucura | reverse complement strand
CAGTACTTTCTAAAGGTGTTTGAAAAGCTGTCTTTATTCTGAAGACACACTGTTCATTGCCTCTTTCCTGCCTTCTGAAATCAAATGCAGTATTAAAAATAGGTTTGGAAGGGAAGAAAACACTTTCTTTTTAGACATGGCTTGTAATACCTGTGGTTGGATTTTTAGGTGTGGTTTTTTTTTTTTTACATTTCCCTTTATAGAATTGTCTCTAAACTAGTGTATGTATTGCAGGTGTTGCCTGGCTTTCTCTGGAAAACAAGCTCACTTTTTTTCCTTTTCCTTTTTTTAGTCAAAACACACAGGAGTCTGTGTTTCTAAATACAATTGGTTTTTTTTTTTCTTTTCTTTTTTTTTTTTTTTTTTTTAAATTTTAAGGCATATTTTCCTTTGGGAAAAATGTTGCATTCTAATGTTAGTAGCCACCGGTAGTCATGGCAGTTAGTCTTTGGATGCTTGGGAAGGTCTTAGCAGCTTTCCTACTACTGAAATGACATATGTTCAGAACTGAAAGCCATATATAATTGCCACTAACTTAAAGGAAGTCTCTGTAGATGATCTAGTGGTTTATTTTAGCTCTAAACTCTGGATATCTGTGTATAGAAACTGATGGTGCACCACCCTACTCTTACAGTCTTGGAGAAGTGAAAGCATCCTCTCCAATTGTCCGTTGCATAAGTGGAACCAAATCACTATAAAAGTTATCCTGTATCTTGAGTTGTTCTGTGTTGCAATGTTGACTATTGCCTAGAAAGGGTGAGATTTCAAAGCTTTGCTGGTCTGTGATCACCATTCTTGAGAAGTCCTAATGGAACCAGAGGAAGTAGAAAGAGTGACAGACATGATCTGTAGTTTATGAAATACTTTATATAGAAAGAATGTCTAATTGACATTAAGTCATGCTGAAAAATAATGTGTCATATGATAAAAGAAATAATGATTAGTTCCAGCTAATGAAGAACAAGTAGTCATTAAATGAAATAGGCAAACAGCATGGAACGTGAATGCTAAAATTTTTCTTAAATTAAAAGTCTTTTGAGCAATTTAATGGAAGAAAAATGTACTAGAGACTGTTTGATGTGGATACTGCCTTTGTTTCAGTAGACTCTTGCACTGCATTGTAGTGGTGCCTGTACTGGGGATTACATATATACTGTGGGCATTGGGAGGTGCTTGACCTGGTCTCAAAAGCTTTCCTTGATGCTCTGAGAAGTCAGAATGCTCAGCTGAAGTAACTGATGACCAGAGATGTGGTGGCAATTGTATATTAGTTTTAAGATTGTTTCTGTCAGTATTTCACCATTAATTCACTTTAAAAATAAATGAATTCCTTGCCTTGCCTGCAGGAACAGCGCCTGAAATTCCTGAAGCAGCAAGATCAGCGGCAGCAACAGCAAGCTGCTGAACAGGAAAAGCTGAAGCGATTAAAGGAAATTGCTGAGAATCAGGAAGCCAAACTTAAGAAAGTAAGAGCGTTGAAAGGCCATGTGGAGCAAAAAAGGCTCAGCAATGGGAAGTTAGGTAAGTTGTTGCTTGCAGAAGGTAGCCTGTGCTTTTTCATGGAGCATAGTTCTTGGAACTCTGAAATCTGTGGGGATTTCAGTGATTCAGAAGAGGTACTTGCAGTATTCCAAGAAAAGTTAATCTTAATTTTCATGTCTTTTATTTACCAAAAGAATTCCTGAATGACCCAGGGGGAAAAAAAAAAAGTATTTTCATATTGTATTTCAAAATGTCACAAGTGTATTTCCCTCCAGTTTTAAGCTTACCATTTCTGTTCTTCAATTTCAGTGTAGATTGTTTCCTTACTTGAATACTTTTGTGCACCAAAGTAAGTTTTTCTATCCTTTATGTTCATACCTTATGTTTTTAGGCTGTTAGGCTTTCCTTTTGGCCCCGAACAAAACTGTGAGCTGCTTGGCACGTTACCTATGTTTCCTCTTAAGAAAGAGGTAACTTAGTGGCTGTATACTTTCAATCAGAAAAATCAGGCTAATGTCTGGCTTTCTACAGTACTAGTAGAGTGTTTGCATCAACTTGCTGAACTGCAGTATTAAATGTTTTGTTTCAGACTTCATGTCTGAAATACATTCTCCGTCCTCTCTTTTCCTTCCTCTGTATCCATACCATGCAGAACTTGTTTCTGTGTGTATTCAATGAAAACACGTTGCTTATTATTATTAGTTGCAGTCTTTATGCTTTTTTCTTTTTAAAAAAAAAAAAAAATCTTTACAGATGAAAGCAAAAGACTTTCTATGGGAAAAATATGTATTCTGTCCAATATTTATTTTATGTAATGCAACTCAGTTTAAAGGAAGAGAAAAACAGCAAAGTAACACAAGGGAATGAGAGCTGAGACTACATAGCATGTGTATCTGCTTCCCTGCACCACCCCCAGCAGGTCTGGTCTTGGCACTTGCTTGAACAATTCCCTGTTCTTCAGGTTTTATTCTAAAATACTACAGTTTTGAATAATGAGAACAGCTGTTGATGACCATGTGTGATAAACCCTAAAAAGGCTTTGTTTAGTGTAACAGATTGAGTGTTTTGTCATTGTTATCTGTCATTCCTCTGACGTAAACTCAAGATTTTTGAGCATCATGCATTTGCCTTGTTTGAGTGAGCATCCTTCTGTGGAATCTTAGCATTATGTGAATTTAGCAGCTCTGCCTGTGTGCTCTGAGCAGACAGACTTTCTGTTGCCTTGCTGCCGAGTTTGCTTGTTCAGCTCCCTCAAGAAAGAGCTGTTTTTCCAGGGGCCACAGGCTTGCAGCAGCCAGCTGATCTGTGCCCCCGTCGTGCTGCCTTGGAAGCAGCCCACGCTGGGCCGTTTCTCAGGGCAGCTATTGTGCTCTCTCGCCCTCTTCAGTGGAGGAGATTGAACAGATGAACAGCCTGTTCCAGCAAAAGCAGCGTGAGCTGGTGCTGGCGGTCTCAAAGGTAGAGGAACTCACCAGGCAGCTGGAGATGCTGAAGAACGGCCGGATTGATGGCTACCACGACAACCAGTCGGCTGTAGCTGAGCTCGACCGCCTGTACAAGGAGCTGCAGGTAGTGTGGTGGGTGGGAAGTTGACTGGGTGGCTTTTTGCCTAATTGGGAGGAAACCCCGTGCCCTTGCTCTGAGCAGAGCTCTGCAGTTTCTGAGGGCTGTGAGTGCAGGGCCGGCTGTGTTGAGCTCAAGGTAGAGAAGGGACAGAACACTCAGCCTTGACCTTGAAGGCAGTTTGGAGATGACCCAGCATTTTTATTTATTTATTTTTTTTCAGAATATAATCTCAGGAGAATATAGTCTGTTTCGGCATGTAGTTTTGGGAGTCAAGCAAGACTTGACTTCTCAGAAAGTTTCTCTCTTCATAGCTGTTTCCTGTCCCCTATCCCCATCCTGAAAGTTAATTTGTTTTGATGTTTGTGTTGTTTTCCTTCTCCCCTCTTCCTGCTTCTCCCCCCCCTCGTGAATTTATTCAGCTGAGGAACAAACTGAACCAGGAGCAGAATGCCAAGCTGCAGCAACAGAGGGAGTGTTTGAACAAGCGCAACTCAGAGGTGGCAGTCATGGACAAGCGTGTTAATGAGCTGCGGGAGCGCCTGTGGAAGAAAAAGGCAGCTCTGCAACAGAAAGAGAATGTACCAGTAAGTGGTGGATTCTTCAGTTACCAAAAAAAAGCTTTTACTTGTGGCACATATGGACTAAAGTGAAAGCTTGCTTGGGGAGGGCTGTTCAGATGCTAGATGTGTAGTTTTTCTCCATTCATGGTGGAAGTCTTGTATTATTAAAGTACTTCTCATCGTACATTGATGCTAACCTACTTACTGTTTATGAACAAGATGACATCTTACGTTGTGGAATTTTTTTCAGATTTTATTACTGCATCATTTATATTTGCTGAGGCTTCTAAGAAAGCTTCTTTTTTAGTACTTGAATATAATTTTGCATTTGTTTTATACTTTTTGACTTCTAGTTCAGACTTCTTGTACAGCATACAGTTAATTACATTTTTTTTTCTTAATTTTTTTTAAGGTTTCTTCTGATGGGAATCTACCTCAGGCAGTGGGTTCTGCTCCAAGCCGAGTGGCAGCAGTTGGTCCTTATATCCAGTCCTCTACTATGCCACGTATTGCTTCCAGACCTGAACTCTTGGTGAAGCCAGCATTTTCAGATGGGACTCAAGCTTTGCAGGCATCTGATGGTCCATTGAAAACACAAACTTTGCCGAACATGCGAGCTGGGAGCAGTTCACAAGCTAAGGTTCCTGCAGGTAATAACTTACAATCAATATTTATTCTCTAAAACTATTTTATTCTAATTCACCATTCATTCCAAGTCTTCTTGGAATTATCCTGACCCATGAATGTATTTTACAAGCACTGAGGCTGTAGGATTAAATGTGTTTAAAGATGAAGTAATCCTCTTACAGATTAATCTGAGATGTGATACAGCATAGAACATAGGATGATTAATCTTCTGTGTTTTTCTTGTTCTCATAACGTTCTCCTAAATATACAAAAATACTTGCTCAAGTTTTAGTGGCAGTTCTAGCACGCACATGGCTAACCTGTTGTCTGGCCTGAATAACTAACAAAGTCAAGTTTTCTGATAATGCATTTCTGAAATGACATATGTAAAAGATTAACAAATATTACAAGAAATATTATAAAGGTGGCAATTGATTCTAACATAGAAATAGAAATGAAGTTTTGCTGAAGTTTTGGTGACACAAAAGTGTGGATTGACCACAGCTGTCCCACTCCTGATGTGGAGCCTGGCACTGAGCGCTGGTGGAGGTTTGCCTGGTTTCTCTTTGGTTCTTTCCTATGACATACAGTTCAGCTCAGAGAGCAGGAATCAGAAGAAACTCGGAGATGAAAACACCTTTTCTGTTGGTATCTTTCAGAGTTGCTTTTCAACAGGAGATAAAGAAACCCAAATCTCAAAAGGAAAAACAAGCTGTGCTCATAGAAGAGTTCTGTTCCTTCATCCCTCTCCCCTTTCCAGTGCTGGCTGATGTTTATAAAGTACTAAGTTTCTTCTTCTCTGTTAGAGGATGGGGAACAGTTTGGTTTGGTTTTATGTAAGTTTAGATCCTAAAATTACTAGGTTGGAATTTTAGCTCTGATCTGTACAAAATCCAAATGTTTGCCGCAGGGGTGTATGGTAGTGTGCTAATTGAACTAAGCCACCATGCCTTTTCTAGCATTTGGGCAAAATGACAGTTTTGCTAGAGAGAGGATATCTGATAATTTCTCCTTTTCTGCTCATCACTAATATTTGAGCTGGATACCGCTTACAGCAGTAGCTGATGCAACCTATTTCTCTCAGGTTCTATTACAAGTTGTAATCTTATTTTTGAAGCAGACTGAGTATCTACTCCAGTGAACATAAAGATCAACTTTAATGCAATGCCTGTATATGCACTGAACACACAAATGATTTTCTATTGTTACGGGTATCACTACCAGGATTTATTTCTGCTTTAATGCATCACTTTTTTTTTTTTTTTCTTTGATGCATAATCTTTTCCACCCCCTACTGGGGTGATGATCAACAGTCAGCTGAACATGAGCCAGTAGCATGCCCTGGTGGTTGACAGGACAAGGGAAGTGATTGTCCCCCTGTACGTGGCTCTGGTGAGACTGTACCCTGAGTACTGCGTTCACTTTTGGGCCCCTCACTACAAGAATGATTTTGAGTTACTGGAACGTGTTCAGAGGAGCAATGAAGTTGGTGAAAGGACTAGAAAACAAGATGTATAAGGAGGGGCTGAGGGAATTGGGATTTTTCAATCTAGAGAAAAGGAGCGGGAGGGGAGACCTCATTCTCTGCATCTGCCTGAAAGGAAGTTGTAGTGAAGGTAGCTGTCAGTCTTTTTTTCTCAAGTGACAAGTAATAGGACATGAAGAAAAGTCCTGAAATTTGCACTCCGGGAGGTTTAGATTGGGTATCAGGAAGGTTTTGTTCTACCTTCTCACAGGAAACAGTGGTGAGCCATTGGAACAAGCTTCCAATGGAGGTGCTAGAATCACCATCCTTGGAGGTATTTAAGAAATAGGTGAGTGAGGCACTGTAGGATATGATTTAGTACTGGACTTGGTAGTTAGATGGATACTTGGACTTGTTCTTCAGGTTGTTTTCCAACTTAAATGATTCTATGAACTAGAACCTGAAGTGATGGTTTTCCAGAGTAGTTATTCTGTGTTTGATGCTTGTATACTGTCTGGACTGACTCCTCCTAAAAAAACAAAACTCCAAAAAACTCCACTCTCCAGTAAATAAGTAAATAAAACAAAATATAGCTTTAAACTTTCATTTTCATTTAAACTGTTTCATTTGTTTTCTCCTAGGTTCTGTGGTACCCAGTTCAAAACCTTCCCCATCTGCTGAGTGGAGTAGCTTAAATACAGACAATCATTTAAGTCAAGGATCTGCCTTGACTTCAGGAAAGGGAGTTGTGGCTGGTGAAGGTCAAGGTAGGCTCTCTGTGCTTGGCTAATCTTAAAATATGGAGACTCAAGTTAATGGCATCTGTTTTCCCTAAACATGCCTCACTGAATAGTACGATTGAGAGCACAGAAAGTTAAAGGATATTGTCATATAGGCTGCAGTGCAGCATTGCAGGGATTTTTTTTAAGATACCTTATTTGAGGAGGTGAAGTAGATACTAATGCCTCAGAAATGCTTCCGTTTGATTAGCAAGACTGCAGTTGGCGTGCCCTTGAGTCCTTACTACAGAAGAAAGGGTACAGAAAAGCATCCCTTGGATACACAGTCTTGAGTTTTGCACAGAACAGGATTCTTACTCCTACAGTTGTCGCCATTTTAAAAAAAAAATCTTTCTGTTTAACAACAGGTGAAGGAGATGCTTTTTTACGAGACAAAGAGAAGAAGGTACGTCCGTTCTCAATGTTTGATTCTGTGGATCAGTCTGCTGGGCTGGGTACACTAAGGAAGAACCAGAGCAGCGAAGATCTTTTGCGAGAAGCTCAGGTATGCAGGGAACACAAACTGCTGCGCAGCTCTGAACTTTGCCAAGTTTTCCTACATGGATGGAGATTACTACACAGCTTTACAGAAAGTGCTATCAGGAAGCTATTTGAAAAGTTGTCTTTGAAAAAACTTCTCCTAGGGAGAAAAATTTCTCATACATTTTGATTTATGACATAAAATAGCAGTGTTACTTGTGCTAGTGTGCATGTGGGTATTTTTTTCCAAAGGCTGAACGTACAGAGGCTTTTAAAATCATTTACATACCTGTTCCATTGTTCAATTTATCAACATCCTTCACGTGGTTGGTTGCAGCAAGACTTCCCACCTAAATCTTTGCACAAGGGAATGATATGATTGTGTAGGTGTGGAGTAACATAAAATAACTGAGAATGTCAGGTGGTACATTGGAAACAATTTATTTCCATACAGATTGTAATGAGTCCTCTGCTATTTTTAGAGTAATTACTGTGCCCAGTCATCACTTGAAATTTTGAACATGGTTGCCACAGAAGGAATTAAGGAGAACAGGGTCTCCTTAGGTGTAACTAAGTTGATAAAATGTTTGGAGAAGTGTCTTCATGTATCCAACAAGACTGTAAACAGTTTTGCAGAGATGGTACAAGTGCTAGATGCTGTGTTGTCTTTTGGGGATCTTTGGTCCTTCCCAGCAGATTTCTTAATGTGCTTTTTTTTTTTTTTTTCTTTTCCTTTCAGACAGCCAATAAAAACGTAACAAAGGTACCACCTCCTGTCCCCACTAAACCAAAACAGATAAACTTGCCTTATTTTGGTCAAGCCAGTCACCAGCAACTTTCTGACCCGAAGTTGGATGGCAACCTACAGAAGTTGCCTTTGGCTGTCGCATCTGTGGGAAGCAAACAAAAGCCAGTGGCACAACAGCCCTCCCATCCTCAGCAGATACAGCGGATTTCCGTACCCCCTGTAGGTCCTTCCTCTAGCCAGGACCAAATTCTTTCCTCCTCCAAACAGGAGAGTCCCCCAGCAGCTGCTGTAAGACCTTTTACCCCTCAGCCATCGAAAGAGAACTCACTGCCTCCATTTCGAAAGCCACAAACTGTGGCTGCAAGTTCAATTTATAGTATGTACACACAACAGCAGACTCCTGGGAAGAACTTCCAGCAAGCAGTGCAAAGTGCTTTGACAAGGGCACAGACCAGAGCACCACACTTCCCTAGTGGTAAGCTTGTAGCTCTTTACCTCTCTTCTGTTTTCATAAACCTCAGAGCTATTTTCCCCTTAATCTGTGGGTAGTGGGTACAAAGCTGTTCTTGGGGGGCAGTTCAGCAAGTTAGTGCAGCTGCAAGAATCTCAGGTGGATCTTGCATGTTGTAAATAAACATTATCAAAGAGCACGAAGTACCTGTCTTCCGTCTCTAAGTTAATGATGACGGTAAACCTGGTTAAAAGTTGAATTCTGTTTCGTCGATTCTACTGTTGTGCTTCTCTGCCTTAGGCAGGTGAATGGAGTTGCATGTTCTTGATAGGCTTATCAATCAGGTTTTCACAGTTGTTTCTTCCCTGCCATTCTCTGACTCTCTAGTATATGGCAAGCCTGTGATGGCAGGAGCAGGTGTACAGAATCAGCTGCCGCAGACAGAGAACATCTACTCAAACCTGCAAGGCAAACCAGGCAGTCCAGAGCCTGAGATGGAAACGACAGCTTCTGCTCATGAAAGTCACGAAACAGAGCGAATCCCCCGTCCCCTCAGCCCAACCAAGTTGCTGCCTTTTCTGTCCAATCCGTACCGCAACCAAAGTGACGCTGATTTGGAAGCACTACGGAAGAAGCTGTCCAACGCGCCCAGACCACTGAAGAAACGTAGCTCCATTACTGAGCCAGAGGGACCTAACGGCCCCAATATTCAAAAGCTGCTGTATCAGAGGACGACTCTGGCTGCTATGGAGACAATCTCAGCTCCATCGCATCCCTCCAAACAGACGGCATCAGCTGTCAGTCCTGAAAGCCCAGTGGAAATCCCAAATCCTTACGCAAGTGCAGAACCAGAGAAAGAAACTGTTTCTTCTCTGCCTGAACCAACCATTGCTGAGGAAGCAGAAAACATACCAGCAGATCAGAGCGAAGCTGTTCTTCCCTCCACTGCTTTAGACCCAGTACCTGAAGGGGTATCGGATAGTGATGAGTCCATGCAGCCAAAAATGGAAGAACCGAGCCATGAGGCCCCGCTACCACTGGAAGTATACATGGAGGAGTATCCTCCATACCCACCACCTCCATATCCATCAGGGGAGCCAGAGAGTTTGGGAGAGGACTCATTCAGTATGCGGCCTCCTGAAGTTACAGGGCAGTTCTCCTTACCTCCTGTGAGTATTGGCTAGCCTATAACTTGAGCGCTCTGTGAGTCACCCTAAGCTCTGCTGTAAATCCTGTCTTTCCTATTGTAGACATTAAGTGGATGTAGGAGAACTGTTGTGCAAACAGGCTAAAAGTATCTCTATGGGTATCAGTTTTCAATAACAGTAATGAAAAGCCTCTGTAATCTCTGAAGAGAATGACATGAAGTTTAAATGGAGTTTGATACACAAATAGAACTCTTCTGAGCTTTCTAAACTATTCCTTATAGAAGTCTGCTTGTTATGTCCAAACTATACTTCCTTCTTAAAGAAATTAAACTATTTTTGAGGCAATACATATTTCAGAGCCCTTCCCCCTTTTGCTCATATGAGATGCAATCCAGGATTAAGGGAATTAGTTTCCGTTTGTTTGTAAGTGCACTGCTTGAAAAGTGAGGGGGAATTTACTCCTTTAGTTTCTGCTTTAGTAACTCATTTGGAGGTAGCTGCTTGCATTTTTTTCTACTGAAATGTTTTCTGATTCATTTATTTAGGAACTTTAATTTGACATCAATTACTTCTCAAGTCAAATGGAGCCCCTTTGGGCTAAGGTTAAGGCAGTCTTGTTTGTTTGGGAAATATGTCTGTGTGTGTAATATGGTGTTATCTCACTGTTCTAGAACAGAAATTTTTAATACTTTTGATTCCTTGAAGAGTTTTTTTCAAATTTATAATGAATAGAATATTAATAACCATATGATGAAAGAATTTTATTCCTCCATCACTTCAATGCTGAGGAGTTAAAAGCTTTAGCATGCTTTTTTTGTTTTTTTTAGCCTTGGAATAGTCATTGCAAGTTTTCATGCTTTTGAGACTGTCCTTCCTCCCTTTAGCGAGGAAACTTGAACAGTAGGATTTCCTAATTTGTATAAACTCTGTTCTGGTTGGCTTTGTAATAATTCTGCTATTATGAGAAGAAACCAACCCAACTTCATATTTAAGATCTGGTTTGTGCTGACTAAGTCTTTCTTTAAAAAGCCCGTGCTTTTGATACACGCATAAGTCAGTGGGCAGGAGAGTATTTTCTGGGAATCTCTTATAAAGCTTCCATCTTCACATGCTTGCTCTTGCAAAACATGAGTCATTTCTGTTCATCTTTGCTTGGACATCTGTTGGGAATTTGCATAGCCTTATGAATGGTGTTTATTGCTGCTGCACAGCCAGCTGGGGAGAGCTCTGATCTAATGTATGCATATTCTCTACAGGAAAGAGTACAAATTAAGCTATAGAAATGCTTGCTTTCCAGTATCACTGGGAGCATCTAAAGCCGTTCTACATTTGGTTCTACAGGCTTACCAGAATCATTTTCCTTAACTGTTTCTGTTCCTGTTAACTTCTGCTTAACTTAGCATCTCAACTTAAAACATAACAAAACCCAAAGAGACTCTGTGTTACTTGATACAGTCTTTCCAGTTTCTTGTTTTGTTTAATAGCCCTGAGAGCTAATGCTAAAATAATCTGAAAACAAATTTTTTTCCCTGATTTTTAGGGATCTGAAAGTTTTGGGATTTTGAGGAGTTTGGTCAAGGTGTTGTTTGAGTTGAATATAGGAACCTTGCCTGGAATAATGGCAGAGATCTGTTATAACCTGCTGTGTTCATTATGTGGTAGAAGTGGTAGAAAATAGCCTATTTCACATTAAACACTGACTTGTTTATTTCTGCCGTTGTTCTCAAGTGCATGACTTTGTATTCTTGTTCTTCCAGTAAAAATGTCCTGTAACTGTGCTACCTTCTCACAGGGGAAGAGGACAAATTTGCGTAAGGCCGGCTCTGACAGAATTGCTCATGGAATGAGAGTAAAGTTCAACCCCCTTGCACTGCTTCTGGATTCATCATTGGAGGGGGAGTTTGACCTTGTGCAGAGAATCATTTATGAGGTACGAATCTTAGACTTGTTTGAGTTGGAAAGGACTTTGGAAGTCATCTAGTCTAACTCAAATGCTGCCTTCTAACAGAAAGACTAGCAATCCCAGTTCCAACTGGGCTGTCACAGCTTTTCTAGATGGGGTTGAGAAGCTAAAATAGCAGTGCATAACAGAGATCTGCCCTTGAGAGGATGGAAAGCAGTCCTAGTAGGAAATGGTCACTTGAAGGCTGGTTTGTCTGTGTTAAATCCAATCTGGTATTTTGCACCAGAACTGTAAATGTGCAGGAGAGGATTTATCACCCATTTTCTTACAGTACTTTTGCCTCCTATTCAGATAAATTGTGCTTATAGTCAATAGGCAAATCCTTGAAATTTATTATAAAACCTTTTGCTATGTTATCTGTTTACTGCTTCTTTGAACCAGTTTAGCTTCTCAGTGTTAAATGGAGGCTATAAGCTTATATGTGAATCTTCTGGTGAGATGGGTTACTGCTGTAGCTTTCTTCCTGTTGACGATATCCCCCATAGGATTTTGAGCCATAATTCTATTTCAGAAGAGGATTGCTCACTTTTGTACATAGACATTTATTGTAGAGATTCTGAATGGTTCCTTTTTCTGACTGGATAGGTTGAAGATCCAAGCATGCCCAACGATGAAGGAATTACTGCTCTGCACAACGCTGTGTGTGCTGGGCACACAGAAATTGTTAAGTTCCTGGTGCAGTTTGGTGTGAATGTAAATGCTGCAGACAGTGATGGATGGTAAGGCTTTCTTTAAGTTGTACCTTATGGTGCTGTCTGCCAGCCCACAGGTGACTGTGCTCTGAGCAGTGTGTAGCCCCACAAACTTTCCTTAGTTCTCTTTCCATTACTCAGACGATGCAAAAATGAGACTAAGTTAGAAAGCCTACCATCTGCACTCTAGGCAAGTAACAGATAGTGAGTTGCAAATACTTCTTAAAGGATGCTAAGATAGCTTATTGATAGAATTGTATGGGAAGGTGATTTACTGTTAATTTCATCTGTAACAGAAGTGTCTAATGCCCAAGACTGAAGAAAGATGCTTGTTGTCCCTCAGCAATTATTCCAATTACCTGTACTTGTCACCAGATCACGTTTTGAAGTCGCTGTCAATTTTGTAATAGGCTGTGATTTCGGGAGGGTTCCTGAGTGTGGGTTATTCCTTTTTTTGTTTTTTATTGCTTTCTTATTGCCTTGGTGACCATTCTTAAAATGTTGGTGGATTAACAAAGCATAATGTTACTATAGAGATTCATATGCAGCTTCAGGGCTTGGGCAGCTCTTGGTGGTGTAACCCCTGAACTGTGAAAAGCAATTGCTCTTCCTACCCGAAGCACTTAACTCAGGGTGGCAAGTCCTCAGTGATATGCAGTACTGATTGCTGGCGGTCACACATGATGGTTATTTACTCCAAAGAGCCTGTAAGCACTGCTATGAATAATAATTTTCTCATCTTCTTGGCTTACAGGACCCCATTGCACTGTGCAGCATCTTGCAATAATGTGCAGGTGTGCAAGTTCCTGGTGGAGTCAGGTGCAGCTGTATTTGCTATGACCTACAGCGACATGCAGACAGCTGCAGACAAGTGTGAGGAAATGGAGGAAGGCTACACACAGTGTTCCCAGTTCTTATATGGTACGTGATGACAACCATCCTGGGGTAACCAGGTCTCCTGTTTCCTTCCAGAGAGGGTTTACATTTTCCCTAGTCTTCCTTTTATTCGTGATGTATTTACAGAAGCTTTTCTGGTTGCCCTTGATGTCTCTAGCCAAATTTAGTTCAGTCTGGGATTTAGCTTTCCTTACCTGATCTCTGCTTGGACAGTTTCTCTGTATTCTCTCAGGCTTCCACCCTCCACAGGCTTCCACCTAGTGTTTGAGTTTGTCCTTGTTATCCATGCAGACCTCCTGATGTTTTTACCTGGCTTTCTCTGTTGAGATGCATTGCTCCTAAGCTTGCAGAAGGTGATTCTTAAGTATCAACTAGCTTTCTTGGTCTCTTCTTCCCTCCAGGGATTTATCTTATGGAACTCTTACCAAGCAGACTTGGACCAAAGAGGCCCAAAGCTGCCCTTGAGCTTCACATTCCCTAATGGCCCCCATCTTGTTGGTGAGGTATAGCACCTCTCCTTGAGGGCTTCCCTATTGCCTGGAGAAGGAGGTTATCTTCCATGTATTCCAGGAACTTCCTGCATTGCTTATGCCTTGCTGTGTTGTCCCTCCAACAGATATTGGAGTGGTTGAAGACTTAACCAAAAGCAAGCAGGTGTTTCAAGCATAGGTATAAAAGGAGGCTTGTTTTAAAGGTAAAAAGCAAAGTGACGCAGGCAGAAAATAGCACCCAGGCAGTAAGATGAAAGTGGGAGTCAGCATAAGCAGGTGGAGCGATCTCCCCATGACAGAAAGGGGATGACTGATGAATTAAGAGTACAAACAGGGGCTTCGTGTTCATCACTTATGTATGGAAAATGTGAACACCAATGTGAAAATCTTGCCTCTTATCAATCAGTGCTCTACTCATGTTCCCTTCCTGTTACCTCATGTTATCTGAACATGATGTAGAGAAGAAATCTGCCTGCTGTGTGCAGAGGCTGACTTTGCAATACTGCCAGTTCCCCGGCTGACTTTTGGCAGGCTGGTGACAAAAAGGAGCTACACGTGATTGAAGGCATTAAGATATTTTTCCTGGATTGCTGCTGTGCTCTTGTACAGTATTTCCAACTGTCTTTTTTTTGGTATCTTTTAAATTGAGCTGCTGTATATTTTTCATATTGCAGGAGTCCAGGAGAAAATGGGAATAATGAACAAAGGAGTGATTTATGGACTGTGGGATTATGAGGCTCAGAATGATGATGAGCTCTCAATGAAAGAAGGAGACTGCATGACAATCCTGCGCCGGGAGGATGAAGATGAGATTGAGTGGTGGTGGGCACGGCTGAATGACAAGGAAGGCTACGTTCCCCGCAATCTGCTTGGGGTGAGTCTTTGTTATTTTTTGGAGTCAGTTTAAAAAAACAAAATGTTATGTGAAATATTCACAACATCCTTCTCACACATCTAAGTTACATGTGGTTTAAAAAGTGTAAAGGCAGGAGTTGAAGTTCTCCATTTATTCCAGAGGAGAGTGAAGTCACACCCTTTGTTTAGATACCCACTAGATGATATTAACGGGTGCACAGAACATGCATTGCTGCCCTGCTATACATGTCAGATTGTAATAGTAACCTTGTCTCATTATCTGAAAGGAAAAAGTATGTGAACAGGGCTTCCCCTCTTTTGAGAAGTGGTACATGGGTAGGCACAGTAGACCTGCAGAGCAGGCACTTGGATTAAGGACGATTCATCCCTTTCTCTGCTACCTTTTTTTTTTTTTTTGAACAAAAACAATTGTTTGCAAATAATGGATTTTTTCAGCTATGTTACCATACTTCTCATGGCCTGCTTGCTAGAAAACTGCAGCAGATGGACACATTAAAAATTCTGTTAAGCTTTTATCTACATATCCAGCATGCCTGCTGCAGGAGATGAGAGCTTCAGCTGATGCTAAAGATTAACTGCTGTGAATTTTATCTGATTGATGTATGATGCTTGAAAGAGGCTGGTCTTCCTTCCTCATGCAGATGGTGTGTATATTCCTAAGCTGCTAGACTTTACAGAGCTGCTTTATCTAATGCAAAATTAGTTTTCATTTCTATATCACTGTCAGGTCACTCCTACCCACAAGGTAATGTAAAGTACTGCATAAAAGAAAATTTCTGCTGAGTTTTTCCTCTCCAAATGTAAACATTTCTGAACTGAAAGTAGCCTCAGCCCTGCACAATAAAGTTTTTTTTTCCTGCCACATGGTGAACTGGGCATGTATAGCTTCTTCATGAACTTGCACACAGCCTTGAGCACAGGTGTTCAAAAATAGAGGAACACCTGTGCTTCTGCAATGAAAAGTACAAGGCAGCACAACTCAGACTAGGGCCCACTCCTCCTTCTTTAGCAGCACAATCCCAACAGAACCTTTGGAACAACTACCCATTCAGTTGTTCTAGTATCATCACCTGAGTATTCTTTTTGTTGCTTTCAAAAAACAGTTCCTGGATTCTTAATGTTGCAGCTGAAATCCAGGCTAAGCTGTTAAGCCTAGATAAAAATGTTTGGTAGTTCACTATATTAAGTTGTACTTTTATCACAGCTTCTTCATCCTTTTGCAGTT
Source organism: Lagopus leucura (assembly GCF_019238085.1). Lineage (NCBI taxonomy): Eukaryota > Metazoa > Chordata > Aves > Galliformes > Phasianidae > Lagopus > Lagopus leucura. Next base: position 85,902,366 of record NW_024962252.1, on the reverse strand, counting down.
GGGTGCACAGAAGAAAAGCAAGGATGAATTAATCTGCCTCAGTATTCTGCCCTTCTTAGTGACTCAGTAGCTCGCTAAGCTGTGCAAGAGCTCTAAAACTGAATGCAAATAGGATGATACTGTCAAAATACTGACTGCTTAATGCCAAACAAAATCTTTTGAAGACTGACTTCATTTCTGCTGGGGTGAAATCACAATTATCAGGCTGAGACAAATCTTTTGAGTGAATTTGCTGGTCTTCTATTAATCAATTATTAGCTTATTGAGCTTTGTGCTCAATTAAGAGTAAGAAGAAAGCTAGAGCCTTCCCCTAAATGGGGAAGAGAATATCTTTAAGAACTTCACCTGAAAAACAGCAGTATGTAAGGTAGACATGTTACAGCTTAGAGCATGGCGGGTGCATCCTTCCTAATTGAATGAAGTGCATCCTTCTATTTCTGTACATCAGTAGCCATGCTTTGCACAGTAGGAGTTGCTCCAAAGCCCTTTTCAAGTGAGGTCTAAGAGCTTCCCAAAAACTCAACTCTTCTGTGTACTGCATCAAGTCATATCACATCCATCGTTACGCTATAGCTGAGGCTGGGGAACCTCTGTACCTCCATATGCGTACTCAGAACAGGTGAATGGCAGAATGTAGCTGAAGGGCTGTGAGGTGGCAGACACTGATTAACAGCCAGGCATCGGGGTGAATTTAAGTGGCTACTCGGGGTGAATTTAAGTGGCTACTCGCTATCTGCTAATCAATGTGTGGCTTTTACGTTTCTGTGGCCCTTTTGCAGCCAGATGTTTCCAGATGGCCCAAAGCTGTAGATCTGTAAAGGCTGATGTGCATAAAGAGACTGAAAACAAAACACTTCAGTACCTCTCTATTTCCCTTTATAAAGCAGATTAACAAAAAAAAAAAACAATGCCTCACTGAGCACAAAAGTCTCTTGACTTACAAACCATACAGTTCTCTTAGCCCACCCACCTGGGCAGAGCTGGTCTGTGCTTTTCAATGCCTTCCTTTTGTACTGACAAGGTTAGTAATTTTTAAGCTTGTCTAAGGTTGCTGAATTTACTTTTGTTAGTGCTCTGAGTGTTTTCTGTAAGTATGCTTTTCCTACTCAGGATTATATTAGAATTGTATTACCAGAGAGAAATTTAAGAAAAAAAAAAAGTAACCTTTTTAAGCACTAAAATTTTAAATCCCATTTCTGTTTTACCCTCAGCTGTACCCAAGGATTAAGCCTAGACAAAGAAGCTTGGCATGAAGTAACAGATGCCAGATTCTTGAAGTGCTTGCTAATCGTGGATGACTTGCAAAGAAAAAAATCATTCTGTGTTGGTTCCAGTATCATGAGACTTATTTCAATGACAGTGTAATTTGAAACGATGAAGAATGTGCTTTGAAAACAAATGAAGGATTGATACATTAGCAAATAGAGGAGGGCATTCTACAAGCTGAAATAGCGCTTGCAAGCAAACAGAATTATTCTGCCTGTGGTCTAAGCAAGCCAAATGTTGAGGTACCTACTTTGATTTCTCCAAGCGTGGCAGAAAAGACTTTCACACTTTTCTGCATTAAGTACAAGAAGCTTTTCAGTGTACCATTGAAGGAGTTGTCATGAGACAGACAACCAGCTTTGTCCCGAGGCTTTTTCCAGATGGGAGAAATTAGAAAAGTACGTGCGCAGAACCCAAATGCTTATCGTTGGAAGAGAACATTTGCTGAAGAAGTGAAATTGAAGTGCATCTGAGCAGTGGAAAACATGTGACCAATCCAGTAAGCAATAACTTCTAAAATGCTGTAGCATCTTAGGAATTCTATGTACTCAAAATATTATGTGCTCTAACTGACAATGTAGTTTTAGATTCCTCTTTTTGCAAAAAGTCTCATGTATTTATTGCCTTTTTTACTTTTAAAACTAAATGTAGAAACTTTCTGTAGTCCTTGACAACTTACTTGTTTTTACTTGACCGTGATACCATTAAACTTTTGTGTCTTAAGAAAGCTTCATCTCTGGGTGCTTTCCTGTAAAGCTTCTATTAGACCATCTGAAAATGTTGCTAAATGACACACTGCTGTTCTACATTATGGTCACATTCAATTACTTTCTCTATTCATACCCCCCCACACCAATTAATTAAAAATTAATTTCTGTATTTAAGCCTTACCTGATAGTTGCACACAACCTGTGTTAACCTCAGCTTCTAAGAGATATGTTTAAGAAAAAAAATTTGAGCAGCGTATTTTCCAAATACAAATTTCCAGTGGAAATATTATTTATCAGTTTAGCTATCAGTTCAGGGACAGTCATTTGGTAATCAAAGTTATTTAGTAGAAAGGATCAAATATTTCCTCAAAGGTAAGGAATTATGCTGAAGCTTAACAGAAAACATGCAGGGCCCCAGGTCTTATCTGAACACCCATGTTATGAGGGGTTGCAATACCATCTGCTTTCAGGTATGTGGGACTTTGTGGTGCTGCTATTATAAAAGCCTTTATTCAAGCATAATGATCTTTCTTCCCACATTACATAGGAAGATATTGGTAAAGAAATATTTTTCAGAAGCTGCACTGAGGATTTATACAGTAATAAAGCTGTACAGAGGGTACGTAGGATTATATAAAGACTATTAAATCTATCAAACAAGGTTGCAGATTCTTCTGCCATGGAATTAGCTCTTTCCTCCTTGTAAGCATGTGCAAAGTTCCCATTTGTAAGTTAAGGCACGTGTAATTTAGCATATATGTATTTTTTTGCTTTGTATGCTGTTTGATTATCTTCATCTGATCTTCACCTTTTTGAAGCATCTTAGGCTGATGGTAGTAGTTCAAATGACAGTGAAGAGGAGCCACTATGAGAGAGAAAAATGGCCTGAAATTTAATGAAAAATGCCCAGAGCAAATATGAATGTTTCTACTTCTACCGTAAGGAGTGTAAATATTATTACAGAAGTAACTTTAAGATATGACCTGAATGAGTTAAATTTATCTCGCTTATTGTAGAGGAACTTCAGAATGATACATGCATTCCTCATTTGGTCCAGATATAAGTTGTTAACTGAACTTCAGTAACAGGTTAGTTTTCTCCTAGCTCTCTATAGGACACACACAATGGTGAAGAAAGCATTTATCCTCCATTCCTGTGAGTACTCTCATGCCCACATTTTACCCTGTTATTGACAGAAAAGGCAGGGAAGAGACCTACACAATTAGGTCTCAACTAAAATTACTTCCAGTAAATGAGTGACTTCTGATTAAAATATTGCATCTTATTTGAGGCTGGCTATAGGTACAGCTTAGAAAAGGATATTTCTCAAGACAATTATATAAGCAATATAAACCTAACATATATGAGAATACATACCCAGCCATAACTAGGCAGAATAGAGCAGGATGCTCTTTGCTATTAACTCCCTCCACCTCCCAAATAAGAAAGGAACCTTTCAGAATGGAATGAACTTACATTAATGAGGTTCAATTCTATTGTCCCAGTTTTCTCAGTATCCAGCTTTTGAAACATTTCTGTGGAATGAGAGAGATGATGGAGAAAAATGAATATAGGGACCAACTGGAAAGATTTCCTCTTCTCTGTGCTTCAGCTCAGAGAGGAGTTTATGACAGACCAACAGACTTCACAGTAGCACTTTTTAGCTCAGGGTGAAATCATCCTACTAAGGACAGACATATTGTGTCTGTAAGCCAGTGTACAAGAACTGCTTGCCAAGTAGGCAGAAAAAGATTTTGTAATAGTTCTGTCTGTAATATTAACAAATGTTAATTTAAAACAGCTTTCAGCATCCAGTAGCCTTATAGTGAAAAGGCAAAGCAGCAGAGTTTGGTTTCTAAACCTGTACTCACTGAACAAGGTTTCCAGCCGAATCAAGCACCGGACAAAATTATCAAAGTCAATGATGAGGTTTTCATCGGCAAACCGAGCCACAATGACTTGATGTAACTGGCCGTTCAACTTGAACCCTATAATATGATGTCAAGGATTGGAGGAGAAGAAAAAAGGAAAAAAAACGAACAACAAAACCATCAAAAAACCCCCAACTATTGACAGTGCTAGAAAATTAAACATCTACTTTTGGTTAAATTGTCAAATTTTAAGGAGTATCTATTCAATTTTGGAAAGGCTCCCACCACCCCCTCCTCACCTGGGGTTATTTAAGCTCCTGACAGTGTCTTGTGTTCTTCCTATGGTGCAAACTCCCACATTTCATTAGCAAACTGACTCTTGTAATGCTACTGTGAGCATCACACCTTGGTCAAGCTACCTCCCTTCCCTAAGTCACAGTATCCCTGGTGAAAAATCTAGACTAAGTGGAAGCCTTTCAGGTGTGGATGAATGAGATGTTTCAGCTTAGAAATCACGTACAGGAGTGCAGTGAGCATGTGCCACCTCAGCTTGAACGTGCTATAATACTAAAAAGACAATTACCTGCAGCTTCCAGTGCTCTCCTCATCTCGTATGAATTCATAGTTCCAGATCGATCCACATCAATTTCCCTGTAAATTTTCTGCAGGACATAAAACCTAAAGTCAAAACTTGTCAACAGTTGGGAGTGCTTTTTGGCTTCAGTCAAAAGGGTGAAGAGAAGCTGTGGATGCTGAGGGCTAAAACCTGGGGACTGAGGATGCATGAGTTGCAGGAGGCGCATCGTACGCCTTCCCAAAGGTGTCACAGCACTGGAAAGCATGGCTGCCACCCAACTTCTGGTCAGCATGGCCTCAAGCAGACAGCATAGGACTTCCAAGCAAAACACTCCAAGCCAACCAGATCGTTTTCTGGCTACTTCATGTTCTGTAGAACTGTAGGGGAGTTTTGGTTGTGCTTGTAGTTTGCTAGATAATTGACCAGCTTCAATTAGAATTGACATGGGTGTTAAGTAACTTGGCCTAGTGCATACATTCGGCTGCTGTTCTTGAGTTTCCCTTTCTAGTCTGTCTTGATCCTCTGCAAATTCAGAGGAGCACCAGTAGTGAAGAGGCCTCATCTCCTTCAGACTGGTTTCTTTTCAATAGAAAGGGATTTGCAGTGATTGCATTCAAAGGAGCTGCGTGCAAAACTTGCAATTAAACTTTCTGGTAGCTGTATATCGTATGAGGCAAAACAATCCATGTTTTATTATATGTACTCCCCCAAAAGTTGTGTCTTACCTGGTATTTCTGAATCTTTGTCCAGAGTGTGTGGAACTCCTTCAGCCCCAGTTTTCCACTCCCATCATTCTTGCTGGAGTCAAGGTAATTTCTTTGCAAGTCAGAAAAAGGGTTTTCCCTATTTGTGCTGGGCTAATTAACATGAGCATTTGTGACTTAATTGTTTTTTTTTTTTTTTTTTAATATTAAGAAAAGGATGCAAGTCCTCTCTAGAGCTTATGTTTCTGTTTGTCTCTTTTGGGTTTGTTTAAGCATTCTGTTGAATACACAAATGTTCTCCAAGGCTTCTTGTCTTTCTAAGTCAATACAGTGACTGATTCATTTAAACTGTGATCAGTTCACAACCCCTTCTCACTCCTCCTTTGGTAATTCTCTGTCTTTTCAATACATGTATAAAGCAGCACAGATGATGCCATTTTGCTCTCCGTAATTGGTTTGACACCTGCAGTTACAGGAGGTTGTAAGTCTAGGTTATAAACAGGAAAAGACACAACTAAGCCTGCTATTTAGAGAACTTTTGCACAGACAGCTAACAAAAAAACCTGGTCACTTATTTCTTCCCTCCCCAAAACCACTAAGTAGTCAGTACTGGCTGCTAACACAAAATTTTAGCAGATAATCATTTTGTTTGGTAATTTTTCATTTATTTCTGAGTACACAGTTCAACTCCCACTGAACAGAGAAGCTGGATGTAACTATTCTTACACCTAAATCCTTCATCCTACACTTTTGTGCTTATGCTTGGATGTAGAAACTCCTAAAAATCAGTATAGTCTCTGGCTCCTGTTATTTGCTTGCTTTGTTTTCTGTTTATTAAATCCTTATGGCTTGACAGTGCCTTTCCCAACTCCAGCCAGATAACAAAGTAAGTACAGCCAGCTGTGTGCATCTAAACTACCAGTCAAGCCTGTCCCCACCCTGCTGAGAGCTGCCTGTTCCCAGCAAACCTCACTGTGGCATCAGCTAAACTGTAATATGCAAGACTTAAAAACAGATGGCCCTGTCTGGAAATGGAGTTCCCCCACTGCCTGAGAGAATGTGTATGCCATGGTCAGCGGCCAAAGCAAGGACTGCAGTTTTTATGTGGGGTACCAGAGCAAAAACAGCTTATCTGCTTCAGGAGGCATCGCAAAAGCAGCAGCTCACCTACTTCAGGCAGAAAAATAGCACCCTTAGGCAACAGCCTTAAAGGATACATCTAGCAGGTCAACCATTATTTTGCATGTCTCAATGCTGAAGCCATCAGATTTAATATCTTGGCCTGTAAAGAAAGAGCAAGAGATGGAATTATGGCTGCATGCTGTACCAAAGGACCTTCCTCTATTGCCTAGGAGTAACCAGTGTACACACCTCTACCCTTAACTGCTTGTCTTTTCAGAGGCTTTGCAACTGGCAAGATGACCTTTTCATTTGGGTAATTTTGTTTCTCCATAATTAGTGCTTAGCACTTTGCCTTGTCCGTGGCAAATTAGTTACTCAAAGGCAGTGTGGTGTCTCCTTCACATCTGCACTTACAATGAGGTGTTCTACTGTATGGCTGCCGTGGTCTGGGCCAAACCAGCACAGCAGGCAGGAGGGAATGCCTGCCTGCTGCTCTGGGAATTACAAACAGCATGCTCAGCCTTTGGGATCTAGCAGTTGCATTGGTACCCCTTCTAAGGTAAGCTTATCCTTAAAGATAGTTCTGGTCTTGTACAAGAGAGGGACACAGCACTGAAGCGGACAAATGGATGCTAATAAACAGCCCTTTATGACAGAGAGACTTTAGGGTGAACGTTTGCTGTGATATTTCCTCAAGCAAACAGCCCAGTTAGTCTAGTTTGTAGGTATGCTGCAAAAACAAGAGACAGAAATAAGCAGACAAGTTCAGGAAGGCTTTACAGAAACAATGGACAACATGGACTTTTGAACTGTGGAGGTCAATTCATCAAATCAAGCTTGGTAACCAGTAATACACCATTGATAACTGGCTGATCCATGTAGCACAGCCCTGGCTTCCTAGCTAAGATTTCTTTGGAAATTAAAGAGAATTTCTTCTCCAGGCTCAAACGCTGCTTCATGTAAAAGAAAAGAATCCTTAGCCAAGCTCTGAAAACCTTCACAGAAAACCTGTGGGCTGCTGTTGTAGAGCTCTGACTCCTGGTTCTGGCAACAGGCAAGTGATAGGACTTGGGAGCTGCAAACGGTACTGGAACTGCAGAGACACCAGTTGTTCAGTCATGGTCTCAACAGCTCCTCTCCAGCAGAAACTGTTCCCAGATGCAAAATCTTTCAGGTAGGAAATCAGTTTTCTTGCAGAGACAAATTTCTTTGTGAACAAATTACTCATGTAAACTTCTTTTCACTTGGGACATCAATGTGATCTCCTGGTCCCTCAACCAGGATCACTCAGGGCAATGGTTCATGTCAGGTTTGAATCCTGCATGGTTCAATACCATGTACCAGCAATACCCTCCCCTGATTACTACCAAGCACTAATTGCAGAACCACTTAGATTGGAATAGACCTTCAAGATCCTCAGGTCCAACCACCAACCTGTGCTACCAAGTCCCCTCACTAAATCAGCTCATCTTCCTGGCAGTCAGTTTCCTATACCAGGCACTGGAATAAAAGGCACCTGTTTGCAGCAGGCTTGCAAACATGCCCCACCACAGCGCACAGCCTGAGATACATGAACACAGCCCACATGTTTCTGCAGTTCCCTGAGGCTGCAGGGCATGTGGCCCTGGCCATGTGAAGAGAGGATCTCACGGCTGCACTGGGAGCCCTGCTGGGGGCAGGTACTTACGCTTAGCCAAGATTTTATTCAGGATGCTGCGCAGCTCAAAGGCAGAGATCTCTGCATCCTGAAGAAAAGAGGAAAATAAGTTCTTCACTGGGAGACACAGGCACCATCTCATAAGCAGCCTCCTAATCCTTAGGGATTGATGGTCAAGATCAGCATCCCTCAGAGTTTCTGTATGATGTGGGTGTGCCCTTATCATGAAACCTATTTGGCCAGTCTGAATCCACTGGCACCAGCGACTGGGAGCTGTTCCTTTTGCACACCTACCCGTGCCACCAATAAGAAATAACAGTGAAATACTCACGCTTCCTGCCAGCTGCCCAAAAAGCTTTTTGAAGCTAGGCTCAATGTCATCTTCACTGATCTCAGTCTAGAAGAGAGATAGAAAAACAGAATATGGAAAGGAGGAACTTTTCTGCCTGAGAAGGACTTAATGTCCTTCTAATAATGATGCAGTTTAAATGGCAAAGTTGTAGGTTGTTGTAGTTGTATTGTTTGCTTTGATTTTGATCATTTTTAGATTTAGGGAATGCTTAGAATGTTGTTGCAAACACTGAAGGATTAAGAACTTCTGCAATGGTTTTCACTAAAAAAAAATGAATATTCTTTATCAAATTCTGTATCAAAAAAGGACACAACCAAATTCACAACCTTGCTGTTGCTGCTACTCAGCTGGGCTAGCTGTCCTCATTTTAAGAAAAGATTGCAAAATGTAAGTTCTCATGTTGGAAAAAAAGTCCCATAGTCATGTAGAGACACATTACTAGGTGAAACATTCTCAGCCCTTACAACACAAAACCTATGGTGAGCCACTTTCTACTCATGGAAACAACATCCCGTGAGAAAGTATACCTATGGCTAAAGGCTTGTGCTCCTGGATTCCTGGACAGCAAAGGGAATTTCCTATGGCTTCAGCTTATCTCTGCAGGCAGCACCTGATGCTGGGCACCTGGAGTGCCCAAGTTCCCCACCTCAGAAAAGAAGCAACATTTGTTTCCATTATTGCTTATGATGTTTTCTACTCACTGGTCTGGACATTCAATTATGCATATTCAAAAATCTGTTTCTAAAGTGGGATAGAGTGCTAATGCCTACAGAAAAATGCCATCTGCCTGGACTGCAAAGGGAACAAGACAGCCCAACCCCATTTATTTATGACAAAAATTATCTCAATTTAAAATATTTAAAACATACCTCTTCAAAATTGGCCTCTATTTCATCATCTATAACCCTAGAAAGATACAGAAATTGATATCAAAACCAAAATAAGTCACTTTTCTGATTCAATTACTTTAAGGCCCAAATTCTTTAAATTACAGTAATAATAATGCATGTTTAAAGCTGAGAGGTTGGTGGAGTGAACCTCAGACACACTGACATTCCAGTATTCTCATTGGTATAGAAAATACTCAAGGAGAGAAAGGTTTCTGCTTGCAGTGGAGGAGGTAAGTTGCTGTGAAAGATCTCCCACCCCTTCCCAAGGCCCCATTCCCTGTGCTGTATAGGACATGTCACATCTGCAGCCAACAGTGTGCTTTCAGCCAGCTCTACTAAAACCTAGCTCAGTGTTATTAAAGACAACAATTGGCTGAATTTTCTTCCCAGTATGATTTCAGAGGTGTGGACTATTTCTCGTAGTCAGTGTGCTCACCAACAATGCAAAGCATGTCTTTCTGTGGCTTTCTTGTTTCCACAGATCAGGCTAGGCTGTGGGACCCAGCTGGCTACACTCCAAAGGCTCCAAAAAGCATCTATCCAGACAGAAATTACTATAAAATAAATAATAATTGCAACAAACCATCCCATTCCTAGTAAATAACCTGTAGCACAAAGCTACGTACGCTGAGTTTGCGTTTTTCTCTGAGAAGACTCGGAGGCAGAAGTCTCCATTCAAGTTGGGTTCAAAGGTAGAGGGCACAATGATGTATTCTCCCGCGGGGAGCTTGAACCGATTCAGCACTTCCCGGAGGTTGATGAAAGTGTTGGATTTTTCTCTTGCTTTGTTAGTCAGGAAAAAATTTTTGCTCAGATGAATATTCGTCTGGCCAGAAAACTTAGGGAAAGCAAGAAAACAGAGAAAACCCATCATTGGCACGTATTTGTTCTTCTTAGTTACAAACACAACAGAGACGACAATTACCTAGGTGTGAAGAGAAAAATGTATGTTCCACCAAAATGAAAGAGAAAAGAGAAAGGGAGTGGTGTCTCGCACCACAGTACTCCTGTGTTGCAGACCATCTCACTACAGCATTCAAATAATGCTTATGTTTAGCAGATTGTGAAAAAATCTGACAACTCTTTTTGGAGACCAACATGGTGTGATAGTGACAGGACAAGGGAGAAACTGAAAGAGGAGAGATTCAGGTTACATTGTAGGAAATCTTTCACAATGAGGACAGTGAGGCCCTGGCACAGCTGATCAGAGAAGCTGTGGTGCCCCATCCCTGGGGGTGCTCAAGGCCAGGTTGGATGGGGCCCTGGGCAGCCTGAGCTGGTGAGAGATGTCAATGGCAGGAGATTAGAACTGGATGGTCTTTTAGGTCCCTTTCAACCCAACCCATTCTATGTTTCTAGATGTTCTTTCATCCCTGATTTTATTTGAAGGCCAGATGTATTGCAGCTGATGCCCAGCCCCAGGACTACTGCCATGAGGGCATTGCAGCTCTGCTTCCCCAAGCCGCCCTGCAGCAGAGAGCCCAGTTCTGCAGGGCTCTGAGAATAAAATCAACACTGCATGTTACAGAAGTGTATCTGAGTGGTGACATCTTCTAGAACAAACTCTTCAGGGCAGGGATTTAAAGACAAGCTATTTCAGATCCAGAAGCAGACACCAGGAACATGCTCTGCTTAGAAAACACCACTTCCCCTCTGTCCAGATTTTTAAGAATGCGAAACCTGTCAGACCTGCTGCAGCTATGGCAGAAAAGTCAACAGACTGTAGTCTAAGTCTTTTGGTACGCAGAATAGATTTTAGACCACTAGGGTGTGAGCCAAGGAGTAACAAAATGTTGCTAAAGCAGTCAGAAGGCAGGTAAGAGATTAAATGAACTGGCAACTCCACTTCTTTCCTGGTAAAACCATGTTTTACATAGCAACCAAATATGCTGCATGCTGTTCCTGTGCCTCAGGGATCTGAGTGCACTCTGTCAGGTACAGCAAGCCATGGCTGAGGTCACCCTGGCACTTTGCTCCACCTCATTTGTCTGAGAGGGGCCTGCAGCCCTGCCTTGCATTGCTCAGCCATCACACCCCACTGCACGCCCTCCTCTGACCTCTGGGGCATGCTGTTAATTGCCCACAGGTAGAATCTGAGAGAAGAAGAAAGAGGATGCCCTGGGGAATGAGAATGAACACCTTTGTGGAAGATTAATTGCGTCAGGCATAACCTCTGTGCAGGGCAGGAGCAGGTGTGGGTCTGTGCTGGGAGAACAGCTGTTGCATTGCCTACTACAAATAGCCATGAAGGAGCTGCTCTCGTGAGTTTCTGCTGTACTGGGAGCTCTCATCTGAACCCAGAACATTTTGAAAATGCAATACAGGCTCAATCCCACCTCAGAATAAACGGCCACTAACTTCAGACTCTGCATAGCCCATATGGTCCTTCAGGGAAGGAGGATCCTCTCAATTGTTTTTGCCCACAGACATCAGCCTCAAAGCTGTACTTTGAACTCTTTGACACCACTGCGTGCTACGTACCTCTGGGGGCACCTGCAGGGAGAAGAGGACAGTTAGTTGTGTGCTGCAGTGCAGTTAGGCAACATTTGTATTTCTAAACAAAGTGACTGATTAAGGAGCTGCCATAGACACATCCCTGAACTTTTAGTCAGCAGACAGGGTTTTACAGGTGTTTTGGCTCATTCTGCCCCTGGACTCGTACTTCCCAAGCTGTGCAGATGCCCTGGCTAGCATTGCATTCCTGTTATAGCTGCTCTTCTTTAGTCTCTGTTCATCACAGCATAATAAATAAAGTTCAGACTGTGTTTCTCCACTCTGCAAGTTTCTTTTTTTTTTTTTTTTTTTTTTTTTTTTTTTTCCCCTCTTTCTTTGTTTTAAATGGTTTTTTTTGCTCCTCCATGTACAACCATAGAATACTATAGTTGAGAGAAGCCCATATGAGTCATTGGATCCACACCCCCCGCTCAAATCAAGGCCAGTACCGAAGCTAGGTGGGGCTGCTTGGGACCTTGTCCAGACCAGATGTGAATATCTCCAAGAACATAGCTTCTGTAATCTCTCTGGATTGTTGTCCGTGTGTTTGACCACTGTTTTGGTGTAGGACAATTTTCTTAACACCTAAATGGAATTTTCCCTCTGCCTACAGGTATCTGATTCACCCCTGGTTTGGGTTGGATGCCCAACTTTGCTCAGGTAGAGCACAGAAGGAACCGAGGACTTTGCTGGGTTAATAGAGTGAGTGACTTTTCCTTTTCCTTCCATGCATCTTACTTGCCTCGTAAATTGCAAAGCCAATGGTATGCATGTCCTCTCCCATCTTCCTCTGCTTCCTCCGATGCTTCTGAATCAGGCCAATAAGAAATGTGCAGCCTCCCTCAGGATCATCAGGATCCTCATCTTCTTCCTCCAGCTTAATTAAATACTGTGGATTCGTCCAGAAGGTGTCTGTGAAGTGGATATATGAAAACTGCTCAGAGACTTCTTTGATAAACACATGCCAGCTAGGACAGACACAGCCCTTCCCTTCCAGCTTCACAACCCACAAGTAGACCCTCATTATGGAGCCGTGTCTTTCATGCACTTGCATTTTCTGGATATCATTCCCTGATACTTCCAGCATGTCATAAGCCACCCCAGACCAGTGAACATCAAGGACAAAGGTGCGTTAGGCAAGCAGGACTGACCAAAGCCAACACCAAAGTCAACATTACACCAGACTCAGAAAGGTTTCTCACCACTGTGCCACTGGGGTTATGGCTTCAACCCAATCCTTTACACTGCAGAATATCTATCTGGAGACTGAAGCTCCCAGAGCAACAAGCGGATGAGCACACTCTTACTTGGGTAATTCCTGCAGCCCCCCGCAGTAGCTCCTCGCCTCCAGTTCCCGTCCAGCTTCAGCAATCTCCACTTCTTGTACCTGTCACTTGTCAGAGTGTCTGGAGTCAGATTGCAGATTTCCAGGCGGGAGTAGTGCCTCAGAAAATCATTGAAGGCCATCCTGGGGGAGGCAATGCCATCTCTTTAAGATGGACAGTATTTCCAGACAGCCACCTTGTCCTTCTTCTACTCAGCAACTTAGCACTGGGAATTGGGGTGAACTTACTCACTCATCTTGGAGAGTGTGGTGGGAGAGGGTACTTTGTGTGGGAAAAAGGCTCATTCACTTACCAAAACTCCCCATCCTCATGTCTCCTCGTCAGCCGCTCTCGCACCTCGGGGTCAACACCACTCCAGTTTGGGCAGCTGAAAGACAAACCCACATTAACTGCAGTTTTAAAAAGTTAAATCTTAATGTAGCTGGTCTGGCACAATGACTCAGTTTTCTCACAGCCCTACATGATTACAACACTCCATGACACCCACCTGACAGCGGCTCTAGGGCTCTCAAACAACAGCAGAATGGAAATACAGGGACATTGGGACATTAGGTACCTGGCCTCTTAAAATGCAAGGCAGGAGTTTTATTTTCACAAAATACCGATGCCTTGACTGAAACAGAGCAGGAAGACCCAGAGTAAATACTGTTCAGCCACAACAGTACATAAACTCCAGCTTTCATTGCTAACACAGAAAGGCATTTTTACAGCCCTTATATAAAGTAGGTTTTCAGAAGCTCACCACTGAATCTGGGCTGTTAAAACAGCAAAAACAACAAAAAGACTTGCAGGAATCACAAACCAAACCACCCCATCTAGCCCAAAAGCAGGTGTTTGTATGGAGGGCACTGTAGCATGGGAGACAAAGTGGTGGGATGCCTCTTTTAACCAGCTCAGTGTGAACATCGCATCCAGACATGACTTAAAGTGAAGCTGGAGGTAGGGAGAAGACAGAGGACAACAGGAACACAAGTACTTCCCTGCAGTCAACACCTATAGGCAACATGCAAGCCATTGACTCACTTATCATTCCATTTCCCCGTCCACTCCACTTCCCCCCAGGGATTTCGGATTCTGATGAGCTTCTGGATACTTCCACGGAAGTTCACCTGGTGGGATCAGAAGAACATGGAAAGTCACTCAAGGACTCAGCTCTGTGCTCTCCTCCATTTTTTTTTTTAATCTGCCCATTGCTGTGCACACAGAGCCTGAGACAAACGAAGCTCTACGAGGTCCAGTGAGAACAGTCATTTTTTACAAGGAACATGCAGTTCTGGAGGCAGGAGCTGCAGCATCACTAGAGCAAACAGAGGAGAGCGGGCAGGGCAGAGCTCCAAAGTCCAAGGATGGGTCTCCGTAACAAACTCTTCATATAAAGCCTGCAAACATCTCTAAAGGAGAAGCTTGCCTACCTTTTTGTGAATTAAGGTCAAATTCCTTCCCGATTCTTCTTCTGTGACAGGAGGACCAAGTGCATGCACCCCAACCTGCCTGCGAGCACTGCCCATCGCCTTGCAACATGCCTGTGGCTGGGGACTCATCACACCTCACTTTGCCATTTTATACATACTTCAAAAATAACTACTGGAGTGACCAAATGTCCTTTATACATGTGAAGGATGCCATGACCTGTCTGCTTCCTTTTGGTTTTGCACACTTTAACTTTATTGATCACCTACTCTTGGCTGGGCACCCGGCTCTCACACACACTGCTCTGCTGGAAGGTGCTGATTGCTGTTAATTAATACATAATAATATTTTTTTTGCCTGGCACGTCTCGCACATCTTGCCATGCACCTAAGGTGTAATCCACCAGAAGATAATGCGCCCTCTGCACAGAGCTTTCTCAAGAACTCAAGTTTGCGTTTACCCAAAACACACAGATTGACTCACTATTTCTTCACACAGAAGTGACTCAGAAATCTGGTTCTGCAGAGACTGAAGAATTTTTGGCTATGAAGACCAATCTGTTGCTGCCACGGCTCAGGGAGGATCACGCATGGGGCTGGCTGCATTTGTCCCTGTGTTGGGGCACAGCACCTACCTCCTCTGCCCCAGTGACGGAGTACGCATGTCCCTTCACCAGTTTCTGCGATGTGACTGCCTCCGTCTCAGCTGCACTGGTGATCTGTAAGAGCAAAGAAGCTATTACAACACTTGACTAGTCTGACCTATGAACACCGCAAAGAAAATCATTCCTCACAAAGTGGCTGCTTGACATCCTGATTTAAAGCTTCTTCAACCTCCATTAAACATGTTTGTCACTCTCCTTCCTCCTTATCAGAAGGTATGTGATCTTCAAACAAGCATACTTGAAGCTTAGAGAAAAAAAAAAATAAAGAAGGGAGTGGGATCAAGCAGACAGAATTCCTGCTGCCATTTCATGCCCTATTTTTACTACAGGGCATTATAATGCTTAACTTCTATTCCCCTTTTTCTCTGACAGACAAGAAGAAAAGAGTTTACAGGATTTTTCAAAGACCAAACTCACTAACAATTACTTTACAGTGTATAAAGCACTCACCAACAAGGGAATATATTTACTTTCCCCCACCCCCAACATGAGGTTTGTATTGTTCTGGAGCAAAACTCCAGATATCAGATTCTTATCTAAATGCAGACTAGAACATGACTGGAAAGTGCTGTAGAGTTGCACGTTAACATTAACAAAGTATTTTTCCTGCTGTGAAACTTCCCTCTCTTGTGACTGGGATTTAAAACAAAAACAAAAACAAAAACAAAAAAAAAAAAGGGAGGAAACACTTGAGTTTAAATTATGAATGCAATTCTTGTCAACAATTTACCTTCTCTTTAGACACAACTAAGATTTAATCTCCTTTGGGAGTACATTGGTTATCGCAGTAATGATACCCAGATTAATTTCAGTGAGGCCAAAAGCAATGCTGAATTGCTGTAGTCAGTGACAAAAAGCTGCTCATTTTTTTATAGCACAGATATAGATTTTGGCAACGTGTTTTCTGATAAAGCCTTTAAAGTGACCAAGAACAGCCTCCCTGATTGGACAATGTATCCCAGTTGTTTTTGCTTCAGTTTTCTTTTTTGGAACCTTTGGGTACAACCTATACAACAAACAGGATGGAGACCGCAACAACTGAGCGCACAATGGAGGAACCATTAGCAGCAGCTCTTTGCCCAAAGCCACTTAGCCTGTGGCAATCTGCTGCCAAGACACAGACTTTCTGAAGAACAAAGATGTACACTGGGATCCTTAATGAGTTACCCGTATGATTCTTCACCATGAGCCTAAAAACAGCAGAAATTTTCATAGAATCCTTCCTGAGTTGGAAGGGACTCGCGAGAGTCATCAAGTCCAACTCCTGGGTCTTAAGGAAGAAAAATAACTAAGGCAAAGAGCTTTAACACATGAACTAATTAGATCTATGTTTCAACCTATTCTCTATTGCTCTGTCGTGCTTCTGGGTCAAACTCTCCAGGCAGAAGGAAGAGCAGAGAACTGATCTTCAAGAGGCAGAGGGAAGCATCCTCTGTGCGCCTCCCGCGGTTGGAGCACAGCTCCACCTCCCATGGGCCCACATGCAGAGTGAGAGCCAAGCACCCAGCAGTAAGCACCAACTCACATCGATGGAGCAGCCAAGGAGCGAGCCTTTCTGCAGTGCTTTCTGAATGATTTTGAAGAGGTTGGGCGGTGCCTTCTGCAGCTCATACCATTCTGCAATCCCACCAGTGAAGTCCTCAAAGCCTTCAGTGGTGGTGCCACCGGAGAGAGCCTCGTATGATCCATTCAGCCTGCATGAAAGCACACACCCACACAACCATCAGGTTCCCTATTCTCTTCTTCTCTTGGAGATTGGCACTCGGTTGTGGAAACTGTCACAGCACTTCTGCTTTCAGCAGCACCATGGCAGCTACAAAGGCAACCTCCTTCCTTCAGCTTTCCTTCTTATAGCTCTTTAGAGTAAGGCTGAATGTGATCATTTGCAAGTTCAGTCTTATCAATGACAAAAAAAAACAACAAATGAACTTGGATGCTATTCAAACAAAAAAAAAACAACCCCCAAAACTCAAAAAACAAGAACCAACAACATACTTGTTCACTCCCTTAAACAATCATGGGATTGACTTTCAGCTGCTCTAGAATAGTTCTGTTTCTTGAGTCAATTTAAAAATTGTAATGTTATATGGCAGAATTCCTCCCTGACCCCCTCCCAAACTTGAAATTCACCTTCGAGCATCTTCACCCTGAAGACAGATCTGGGCAGGTGGACTGGCATGCTTTGCATACCAGCAGTGCAGCTGAAAACCCTCACAGGTGCTCAGAGCACATGAAATGGAGCTCCCAGACCCCAGGAACAGGAGATGACACTCAAAGAACAGCCTTGCCAGGGGATGTTTTTCTTGGCTAGCAGCAAAGACAGTACTTTTGGCTGCTGTCAGTAGCACCTGTCAGCACAGCTTCACTAAAGCAGCCGCTGTGATAATGAGGCTGACATTTTAATGTGTAGTATCTGCACTGTGGTGGATGCTATGGGGAAATAGAAGCAGGAAGTGAGAACAAGCAGCTCCTCTTGCCCCAGGCGGCCACCCAGGCCTTACTCACTTGGCGTAGGCCTTCTCCAGCAGCGCGCTCCAGAACTCGCTGCCCTCCGCTGAGTGCACGAAGAGCAGCTCCCCATTCTTGGTGGGCAGCCGGTCGTCCACCACAACATCCACCCACTCTCCATACTGCCAGAACTGGAAGAGAATGCAAACACCTCATCAATGGCCCATGTCCACCAACAAAGAGAACCCCTGCTCCTGGCTCTTTGGTCATTGGCCTTCTTCCCTCCATCACCATCACTCTCCTTGGATTTTGATGCCTGGTTTTTTGATGTCCCCCAAGATGTTCTGAGAGACACCTTGCATGTAGACATGACCAACCACACAGGTTCCTGGCAAACAGCACCCAGGAGAAGGCGAGAGCCAGATTTCCACATACCTGAAAGTGGAAAATTCCTGCATATTCATCCTGGAAGCTCTGGTCTCTGGGAACAACACGGGCCAGAATTTCTTCATTCAGAGTGAGGGAGGCAATAGCTGCCAAGAGCCAGCAGTCCCCTGCAAAAAAAAAATACAACACTCATTACTCAGAGTTATTCTTTAACTTTTGCATAGGGATTGTGCATTTTAACCCGCATGGTGATCACTGTGCCTTCTCAGAAATGAACCACCTCAGCTGTGATGAGATGATCCCACTCATCACTTTACCTCTAGGACACATTAAATGTATGTATACAAATATATGCCATTTCCAAGCAGATGTGTCTTCCCAAGATTTAAAAACAAACAAACAAACAAACAAACAACAAAAAAGTAATAGCAATAATTATCACCCATGCTGGAACTATTTGAAAAAGAAATAAATATTCAATTGAGTATACAGCATAGGTTAGCATGAGTGAGTATACAGCATGGGGAAAAGTCAAAGAGCACAAAGGTTCCCTGAGGTGCAATTTCTCCTCAAAAGGCTTGTGTTTTCTCAAGAATAGGCTGCTTTCTTTTCCTTCCTCTACATTTCACCGATGCTTATTGACTTGCCACCCAGACATCTATCCTAGGGCTGAGTTCCTGCTAAAGTTCCCTTGCAATCTCCTGCCAAACAGGAGCTCCTTTGACCTTATACACCTCTGGAGGCTTGTTAGAGGCCTCTTTGTCCTGTGCAGCATCCAATCTGAC
This sequence comes from Lagopus leucura, assembly GCF_019238085.1. NCBI lineage: Eukaryota > Metazoa > Chordata > Aves > Galliformes > Phasianidae > Lagopus > Lagopus leucura. The sequence continues at coordinate 85,883,684 of NW_024962252.1, read as the reverse complement.
ACTGGTCAGAAGAGAGGCAGGAAAGACCTGAAGGCAGGCACTGTTTCTCGAGCCTACACACCTCTTCACTCTTCCAGAGATGGAGCCAACACACACTAAGCCAGGCTGGGTCCAGGCTGTTTGAACAGTACTTTTCCACACCATCCCTCTCCAAGCAGGAGACTGCAACTGTTGCATTTATTTTCAGAAACAAATGTTGTTTTAAGAGTGGTCACCTTCCAGTTAAGCGCATTAAGAACGTGGTTACAGACATAAGGACTCAGTGCTTCCCTGACTCCTGCGACCTGTAGGAAGAAGTGGCATTTCAGAACTCCTCCTTAGGAGAATCACAGAGTCACTGAGGTTGGAAAAGACCACTAGGATTGTGTAGTGTCATCCATCACCACTATGTCTGCTAAGCTGCGTAATCAGAGCTGCTGTTGCTACACCGTTTTGTGAGCACAGAAATGATTGCATTATGCATCAGATCCCCCAGTACTGTCCTGCAGCATGCGTTGGATGGCAGGCTTAGGAAACACACATCAGCTGCTAGCAAGTCAGAGGCCTGCCACTTTGAGTAGGGCCCTTGTGTGGCCAAAATGAATCAGGACATTCCCATCACTGAATTGAGACCTCATTGTCTCCTCCCCTTCCTGGACTTTTTTCTCTCATTGCACAACATCACAAAGCATCACAAAAATTCACTAACACAGGCAAAAAAAATCCTTCTGTTTCTTCTTCACAGTAAGGATGACAGAGCACTGGAACAAGCTGCCAGAGAGGTTGTAGAGTCTCTTTCTACGGAGATATTCAAGACATGTCTGAATGCCTACCTGTGCGACCTACTGTAGGGTACCTTCTTTAGCTGGGGGTTGGACTCAATGATCTATTGAGGTCCCTTCCAAGCCTTGCAATTCTGTGATTTATGAAGTTAAAGGAGGTTACAGGGACAGAGAGGTGGTTATTAAGTATTTGGCATATTGGGCTTCAGATAGCAGAGACATTCTGGACAGTGGGAGAAGGGGATGGATATAAATACACATGTGCATAAGATATGACAAATAGACAATCTCAAAGCACCCTTAACACTAGGATCAGGCATGAGACATGTCAAAAAATCACAGATTAGTGGGTTATTAGGTCTCAGCACACAGGCCAAATAATCTATCATCAGTCACAGAGGCAAAAGGCTGGATTAAAGTTTATCAGTAGGACTGTACTAGTGATCTGGCCATATCTGAGCTTCCATTTCCAAACTTTATAACCAGCATGCCAAGTACATCAACACAGTAAAGCAAACATCGTCTCTCAGAAACTGCAGTGCTGGTGGCAGAGGTGTGCAGGAAGCTTGCTGTTCCGCACAGCAGCCACCCTTCCCCTTCCATCCCGACTGGGCTGCCCACAGCCTTCCCATCTGAGCAGCACTGACACACATCTCCTTCCCTGCAAGGCTTTGCAGATGTGCACAAAGCAAGTCTGACATCTCAGGCTGACAGCAGCTGGATTCAGGCTAGCTCAGAGGATGCTCACCCACACTGCTGGGACACCTTCCTTTGGCCAGGCAGTTGCATGCTCTTCTCCAGAATAAATCAAATAAACTCACAAAAACAGCAACTCAGCCTGCTCAGCACAGCTGTATTGGCTGTGGTGAGTATTTGGCCACAGTATGTGGCACAGCTGGGTGAAACCACACAGTTCCTGGACAGCATAGCTCCTGCTCACAGTCAGCTGAAGGGGTGTTTCCCCTCCCAGTTGCTCAACCTGCAGCAACCAGCTGAGCACACACTGCAGAGCTTTGCTCAGCCATGCACTCAGTGACTCCAGGGGATCTCCCCAGAGTGTTTGACACCGTGTTATTAACATCAGAGAAGTCATGGAGGACCTCTAAACTCTTAGCAGAATTAACGAGGGTTTTCCTTTACCTCCTAGTTGTACCATGAAGGCAGACAGTAGAGAAGGAAACAGAAGGCTTTGATGTAAAGCCTCTCTGTGGAGCAGTTTCTAATGAAAACTTAGGAGTCAGACAACTATAGATATTGACCCTGCCTGGGCAACAGCTTCTTGGCATTAAAGGGCAGATTGAGCATATTTATAAAAGCTCACCACCCCTTGGCTTCCACACATAGAAGTGCCCAGCAGTCAGGACTTAAGCTCTGCCTTTCCAAACTGACATCACTAAAAGCAGACCTGATATTTCAAAGCCTTTGAATGTACCTGGAGTTTTAGCCTGCACAAGCAAGCCTGAAGAAGAAGCTCCTTACCAAATATCCTTAATGATAAAACTGGTCCTTCTGTATGGCTGTTGAGCTATAGGTTCTGTATAGGGTATATTTGAAAGGGCTGACAGCCATGTTGGGCTAATCAGTGCAAATGCACAATGCAATAGACAGAACAAAGTGATCAGAAAAGAGGATATCATCAGGCTGTGAGTTTATTTATATTAACAAGAAGTAGGGTTTTTTTGTGGTTGTTTTTTTTTTTTTTTTTTTTTTTTCATCTTGCTTCCTGTGTGCTGCTCTTGCTGTTTTACTTCTGATTTCTATGCATTCATCTGTGTATTTACCTAATCTCCAACAATAAACAACAATACTACAACAAACAAACAAACAAACAAAAAGAGTTACAACAAGGCAAGCATAAATAGCCACAAGATGCTTGGTCTAAAATAGGCCATTCTGGACAGCTAAGCAAGGCAAAGCTTATTGTACAACATGAGGGCAGCTCATGTAGCAGTGTGGGGTCAAAGGAAAAAAGTACATTCAGCCAATCTCAAAAAGCATCAGTATATTACAGCAGTCGTAACTATAGATTAATGACTATGTCAGTGGCTGAGATATTTGTATCAATACTGTGGGACCCCTGGAAATTTTCTGGTTGGAGACAAGAAGCAGTGTCAGCTCACTCACAATAGAGTGGTTTTCTGCGTGGGAAAGCCATGCATCTCATTTTCTACATTCATCCTACTCACTTTATTATTTTTCCACACATCTGTATTCAAAGAGAATATATCTGTGATTAAATAGCAGATAAAAGACACTGTGTCCTATACACCTCAGTGTTGTGATACCATGGTGACATCCCTCCAAAGAATGTGGTTAAGGGTGAATAAGCTTCCTCTGCATTTGCTTTGGTTCTGCTACAGTGAGTCACCACATCCCATTTGCTGCAGTTCTGGGCCAAGCCCCATAATTAACTGCAGACCTGATACTGCAAAACTGACTCCAAATACTTGTCCTAAAAAGCTTCTAACTAACAATGATAAAGCAGAATAATGGCTAACCCAAAGCCAAAAGGGGAAAACTGTGTTGTCCTGAGAACCTAATGAGCTTTTCTGTGCTGGCGATCCATGCCAAGAAGCCTGTCACAGTAGTGACAGATGCATGTGCTTTGGATACCTACTGTAAGATGCTCCAAGTAGGTTAGCACCTGCTGTAAAACACACAGGTCTGTTGCTTTCTGATCAAGCTTTTTGGGTGATAAATAGACCACTAAAGTTTTCTATGGACAAAAAAAATTTAATAATATAAAATACAAGAACATCTGATGTCTTTTAGTGCAATGTCCTTTGGAACATTCCGAAACATGATGTGTTATCAGTGTCATCAAGTGAAGTTCAAGTAAACCGAAGTTTAGTTAAATCTCTCTGTGCAAAGGTGAGTGTCAGAAGAGGCAGAGGCAAAATTAAAAGCATTTGCACAGAACATCTGTGCAAAAGAACACAGATTCAAAACAGGGTCTTAGTAACTCAGTGGCTATGGAGGAAGAACCTATAGTGTCGAATTAGTTCATCAGTAAGTAACAAAGACAACTCTCTCTGCACAGATTGGTAAGAAGATAGCAAGGCCAATCACAGCATCAGTTAGTCATGCTGAAAACAAACACGAACACTGAGAGCCTCTTATTCAAATATTGTTTCAGGAGGGAAAGGCACAGAAGCTGTGACTCAAGTCATACCCTTTGGTGGTACCACATAACCTCAAGAGAACATCGGACTGTCAGTTATGGCAATGATGCTCCAGCCCTCTGAGCATCCTCACGGCCCTTCTCTGGACCCGCTCCAAAACCTTCACGTCTTTTGTGCACTGCCGTGCTGCTAACGGCAACCGTGAGTCAGGCTGACGAGCACACAAAGGCGGACAGCAAGCAGGGAACGGAAAACCTGCCTGCATCCTCCCTGCTCCTATCCGGCATGAGGCGATACGGTGGGCACGGGAGGGCAGAGCCCAACGCGAACCCACACGGAGCAGCGCTGGGAGCAGAAAGCTGCGACCGCCGCCCCGCTTACCCAGGGCTCCTTGGCAGATGTCGGTGCGAGTGGCTCCGCCGGCGATGAACCGCGGACAGGAACACAGCTCCTGGCAACAGAACGAGCCCGGAGTTACGCGAGAAGGACGGAACCAAGAGAGGGGCGAGGGCGGGGATGGAGCCGGGCGAGCACCGCGCATCTCGGACACCCCGAGCCGGGCACCTACCGTAGGTCTACACCAGACGACGCCCTTCGTTTTGTAGGAGTTGGGCCCCAGCTCCCGGTACCCGAGAGCGGCGGGTCCGGCGGGGAAGGAGGGGTCGTGGAAGAGGCGGCCGCCCTGCAGGCACTCCCGCCGCAGCGCCCCGAAGTCCTGGCCCAGGTAGGGAACGGCCTGCCCGTGCCGCCCCGCGCCCGCCGCCGCCGCCCGCTCCTTCGCCAGCGCCGCCGCCATCCCCGCCATCGCCCCGCCGCCACGCCTCTCCCGTCACGGGGCCGCCCCGGGCGTGCCGCACCCCGCGGGTCGTGGGAGGGGAACGTCAAACCAGATCCCAACCAAAAATTCCCTCGTGGGGTTGAAGGGAAGCGCGCTTCCTTCCCGCCGAGCCCGCGCATTGCCGCGGGTGTTCATCCTCCGCCAGGAAACGGACGTTTTCTGAGTTTAAAGCGCTTTCAGCGGGAGGAATCCCCGCCTGCATCTACAGCTCTCAGCGGGACTCACGAGGAGAAAGCGGATGGCATCGCTCCCAGCGTACTGCTGGCGTTGGGAGTTCCCCTCTCCAAAGCCCCGCACGTGTCCGAGGATGGCATCTGTCCACGCACAGCCCCCCGTGCTGCCTGAACGGCTCCCTGCAAGGCCGCCTCCGGCTGCGCGCCGCTGGCACCGCTGCAACGGGCCTGTCCTCCCAGCCAGAGCCCGGGCGGTTCGTGCCGTGCTTCACGTCTGACTCACAGCGCTGCCCGGCAGCGCGGAGAAGCACCGCGTTTGGGGCAGCGGATCCCGAGCTCCGCACGCACTCGTAGGGCTCGTTCGGAGCCGTCCTACTGAACTAAACTCGATGCTGTTGTTTGAAAAGACTGGTAGAATACCTGGCTTTATTGTGTGGTGAGAAGTGAGGATTTTCCCTTGAGAATCATAAAATATTTCCTTCACTGTCGAGACAGGGCTCCTCGATGTGTTGAGGGGCTCTGCAGATTTGCTTGGTGGCTTTGAGCTTCAGTAATTAATGATTCCTCTGCTTATACTCAGCACACATTCTGCTTACACAGTTATGGGACAAAACATTGCAATTGCACTGGAAAACAAGCAAGTTCAACCTGAGGCAGCCATGTGCCTGGCAGCTACAAGGGCCAACAGCAGCCCGGCTGCCCCAGGCTCAGCGCTGCTGTCGGGTGAAAGAAGGGCTTGTCCTGCTCTGCTCTGCTCTGTGCAGCTTCTCTTCCTGCACTGGGTCTGGGTGCCACAAAGCAGATACCACTGTGTTATTGGGCATCCAAAAGCGGGCAACAAAGATGGCGAAGGGTCTGAAGGCAACCTGTGTGAGGAGCGCTGAGGCCGCTGGGTTTGCACAGCACAGAGCAGAGGAGTGAGGGGAGGCCTGCTGGCGCTTGCAGCTCCTCACAGGGAGCGAAGGGCAGCGCTGAGTTCTGTGTGACAGCAACAGGGCCCGAGGGAATGGCATGGAACTGTCAGGGGAGGGGCAGCTGGGGGTTAGGAACAGGGTCTGCTCTAGAGGGCGGTGCGCACAGAACAGGCTGCCCAGGGCAGTGGGCACAGCCCCAGTGGCAGAGGGAGTTCAAGGGGTGTCTGGACCGTGCTCTCAGACATAGGGTTTGGATTTTGGGTGGTGCTGCAGTGTAACCTGCAGGGAGCCACGTAACCGCAGAGCTGCTCCAGAGGCACTGGTTTGGCTCCACACAGTGGATCAGAGCTGTACAGCTGCCACTGTATCAGATCAGGCTAACCTCATTTTCAAGAGCCACAGTAGAAGGAAACTAATGTCAGTTTAAAGCAGTGGTTTTCACTAGCCTAGAAACGAGGTCTGGCTTATGAACTCCTCTAGCTAGCTTCCAGTAGGTGCAGAAGCTTAAGTTAGATTTGTCATACAATAGCTCTGTTTTCTTTAGCAACCTATCCGTGCCCCATAAGGGATTACTAATGACTGCTGTAGGGGCTGCTGGCAGCGTGCCTGTAGTCTATGCCTGGATAATGATCAAGAACATCACGTGTGTACAAGGAGGTTACACAGCCTCTCTGTGCAGACAGTTAACAAAGGTTTCTTGGAGTCCCTGCAGTGAGACAGGGGCTAACAGGACCAAAGGGATGTCCCAGGTAGGACGTGCTTGCTCTTCTTTCCCTATGTCCCCATCCTCACTCAGTAACTGGGAGCAACTCTGTGCTTCTCCTCACACCTCGCAGCATCTGTCTCTCTTCTAAAGGGGGGCTATAAGAAAGAAGCGGACAGACTCATTAGGAGGGTCTGTTTTGATAGGACAAGGGGAAATGGTTTCAAACTAAAAGATGGGAGATTTAGATTGGATATAAGGAACAAGTTTTTTACAAATCAGAGTACTGGCGAGGCACTGGCACAAGTTGCCCAAAGAGGTGGTGGGTGTCCTGTCCGTGGAGGCACTCAAGGTCAGGCTGGACAAGGCCCTGAGCACCTGATTGAACTGTAGGTGTCCCTGTTCATTGCAGGGCAGTTGGACCAGATTACCTTTGGGGTTCCTTCCAACTCACATGGTTCTGTGATTCTCATCTGTCCTCGTGCTGCTCTTTCTGCCATACACAATATACAGATATTGTGGGGATAGAAGATAAAGTCTTCCCAATTGGCCAGGGGCCATGCTGGGTTCCTACTCTCCTCCCCAGGAGTACCCCTGCATGAGGATGCCTTCCTAAAGTAGAAGGCTGGCAGCAGTGGTGGCGTTTCATAACACAGGGATTTGCTTTCCCCTTTGGGGCTGGAGGTTTCCTCACCATCACAAAGCACAGCCAATGCAGTGAGGGGTGCTGGCAAGGCTTTGGCAGTCTTGTGAAATGCTCTTCCCAGCTCCTCATCCCCTGGGATTGTGGAGTTTCGTATGTGGGGCAGTGACTTCTAGAGAATAATCTTATGGACAAACATTGAAGGCATGTCATAGCTCACATTGGTCTGCCTAGTAATAGTCACTCAATTTTCAGAATAAAAGGGTGTCTAGAAGCCTGTACATCCAGAATGGGAGAATGCAAGCTCTTTAAGTCAAGCTAATCCCTTTTCACAGCTTACGGTCTACAATACAGATAAGCAGCTTTGGTTCTCATTAGCAGAGTGCTGCAGTGCAGGAGGGCTATTTCATTTCCCTCTAATACAGCACAGCAGAAATGTCTAGAGTCATTAGATTACTGGCAGTTTTCTTCTAAGGATTCCCACTGACGTGGAACAGTTTCAATTTCACATAATTGCCACATTCTCCCTTGCAACCAAGATGATGCCTTTTCCTGGTTGATTCTATTCTTCTCCATTTATCTCACCCTCTCACCATCATCAGAAAAGGGAGAAGGAATCATGAAGAGATGAACAAAAATATGTAAATTCCAGAAGCAAAAGAAATCAGATTCAGTTTTATCTTTTTTCTTTCTTTCTTTTTTTTTTTTTTTTTTTCCTTTTTCTTATTTGTATTTCCCTTCAGGGAGAACACCACTCCAGTAGCAAATTTGAAGTCTATGAAAAACCTAGCCCCTTTTCCCCCCATAGCATAATTGTCAGTGTAGTCAACTGTACAGCCACGATCTTTTCCTCTTTGTATCCTGTAGGTGGTGCTTGAGCATCACTTTCTACACAAAACAGGTCATGCTGGGGCTAATCAAGCTTGGGAATGGACTTAAAGTGCTCTCCTACGGATCACTGAGACACACTGGGTGGCTACCTGGTCCAGACCTCCATCAGAGAAGACGTCCTCAGCCTCTTTCCAAATGTAAGGCAAAGGACAGGAAAAAAAAATCCTACAGCACATTTTACAGCAATTTACAGAGATAAAATGTTATCATATTTCTTCCACTTCATACTTCAGCATGCTGGGGATGTGCAAGGTTTCACCCCTTCTGTGCCCTCTCATGTCCAGTGGCAATTGGAGTTACAGAGCACACAGAATATCAGTTACCAAAACCAAAATATATCCCAAAACCATACGCGGGACACAAAGAATTCTGGATCAAATTGGGAACTCCCAAATACCAAAGCACCTTGCTTTTCAGGAACAGCATTGCCAAAGTTTATGGCAGTTACTGCAAAAGAGAGGTTCCGGGCCAAAGAAACAGGGGATAGAATGTTGTGTAAGAATGTTGCAGAGAGAATGAAAGAAATATTCATCCCTACCATCAGAGAAAGAAGACACGTCTGAATGGGTCTATTTTTCAGGAAAAAAAACAACCATTCTGAAAAGAAAAAACCCTCCCTTCAGCCCCTTATTATTCAAATCTTCATTCTGATTCAGTACACAAACACACTCAGAAGTACTGAAATATAACAGAGATTAAATTCTGACCACTCTTCTTTACTCAATTACAACAGTATCTAATTTCATTTCTGTAGACAGTGCAATAATTCCCACACCCAGTCTTCCCTACCAGTGCCCACCTGGGACTGACCAGGTAATTTCATTTCCTCTTTTACATTCTTGCTCTTCAAATATTTGCAGACAAGTAACCCAGCTAGCCTCTGTTTGGATTCCTTATCTCAATTGGTTTCTTTCCTTAGAAATTCTCTCTTCCTTTCCCCACACCTTCTGTCTAAATGTACCAAGGGATAGTCATCAGCCATGTCCTCCTGCAAACAAAGCAACTGTTTGCCCAGCTCTGGCTAAGCAAGCAGTGGCCCTTCCTTGGGAAACCTGACTACTGAGTTGGAAAGCAGCTGGGCTCTGCTCTGCAGAAAGTTGCCCATGCTTCTTTTCTCCAGGCTAGAGATTCCCACAGCTACTGCAGCAGGGAGGTGTGCACCCATGTGACAGTGCAAGATGAACAATAAGAACAGAAACCACCAGAACCTGCTTAATGTCCAAAAAGCCTTCTGCACCTGAGGCTTTTTTCTTTTTTGTTGTAAACATTTTATATCCAGGGAGCACCAAAAGTCTGGAAGCATGGTGGATAAGACTCCAATTTTTACTGCTGGGAAAGGCACCAGCTTGCCTCCCTTTGGTGATGCAAAGTGCTTCACAGTTGTCCACTTTTGCCAAGGGCATGCACTGGATGGGATCCTTGCCCTCTGCAGGTTGTTTGGCCAAACAACTATCTCCAGTTCTATCAACTTCACACCTTTTGTTGCTGATAAAGCAATTGCATGCACTGTTTTCAGAGTACCAAAGACAACTTTTTTTTTCTTCCTTCCTCCCTCTCTCTCTGCCCCCCCAAAAGGAGATCCTCTAAACCAGAATACAGTCCTTAGTGCTGATTCTCCTCAATTTTTCCCTAGCTTTAGCACTCCATTACCATATAGGTGATGTCAGCCCTAGGTTTTGTAGATGCTCTGCCCTCCAGCAGTGTAAAGCTGGATTTTGGAAAGAAGGAAAGGTCTGAAGCATTTTCACCTGGTCTCTTGGAGCTGGCACCCGAGCCTGATTTCCAGCACAGAATGGATTTCCACATGCAGACAGGCGTGCCTGCAAAGCCACTGCTTTCCCTCACCCCTCACTAGAAATGTGCTTTAGAAATGAGCAAGGAGTTCACAACCTTTTGAGCAAATAAGATGGCACTGGCACAAGACATTGCCCGCACTCACAGGCTGGTCGCCTGCTGTCTCAGGTACATATTTGCACTTGTAGAGCCTCCACCCCTCAGGCTCCACCCTGGTTACCTGCTCCATACACCTCCTCCGGCCCCACAGACGGAGGCAGTATGGCTGGGCTGGCAGCTAGGCTGTGCCAAGAGCGAGCGGCTGCTGAGGGGCTGGGTTCCTGCAGGCAGGCCCTCAGCTACTTGGGCCAGGACTACGAGGCACTGAAGCAGAAGTGCCTTCAGACTGGGACTCTATTCAAGGATGAGGAGTTCCCTGCCTGCCCGTCTGCACTGGGATACCAGGACCTGGGACCTTACTCCTTCAAAACCCAGGGAATAGTCTGGAAGCGGCCCACGGTAAGAGTGCTGTGTCATGGCATGCTTGACTGGGTCTGGGTGGTTAGCATTCACCTGAGCACATCCATGCCAAAAGAGTGATGCTGAATGCCTGCTATTCCTTTATGTTTCGTTCACTTTTGATTCTACCCTGCCTTACCTAAGCTCTTCTTAAAGCACAGAATCCTATAACTGACTATTGGGAATTGGATTCCTCCCTTTCTATCCCAGCTCACCAGAGATTCCTGTTCAGGGTACAGTCCGAGAAGGACAAAAACTCTCCATGTGCAGCATAGGGTACCCAATGGCACCAACCATTGCCTGTGAAGGTGTCCATCCATGGTCCTTCCACTGGGTACCTCAGGGAACTAAGCTAACACTTCCATAAACCCTCTGCTTTGCTTTCCTCTACCTGCAACAGCTGAGAAGCACCTGACTGGAATGGTCATCTCTCAAATATACACATCCTGCAAATGGCCTTTCGTTAAAAATAGTCATTTTCATCAGAAAAAAATAAGCAAAAAACAAAAAAAGGCACTGAAAGTCTTAAAATCAAAATATATAAATCAATCACAGCTTCAAAGATTTTCCTATCCTTTCATTTTTCAGTTGTTGATTTCTGTATGTGTTTTGCTCTTCCTCCGTTATTTTACCTCTCCCTGGAACATGAAGGTGGTGATGGATCAGTGGTTGGACCTGATAGAGGTCTTTCCCGACCTTAATGGTTCTGAAATAGAAGAGGAAGGAAAAAATGGAGGAAAAGAAGAAGAAAAAACACAAATAACCTTTGTCTGATGCGGGGAAGGCAACAAGAGGGAAAAATTTAAAGCCTATTTTTTTTTTCTCCCTACCTACCCAAAAAAGATAGAAAAAGAATTTTACTGATTCAGTAACTCCAAGTTTCAACTCTTGCAAGCCCAGTGGTCAAACAGCACCTTAATGGGCACTTCTGCAGCAAGAACTGTGAAATCCCATGAGTTTTGTATGTCTCTGGAAAATAGCACCATCAACTTATGACATGCTCCAAGAAGAGGAAGAGCTAGAAATGCAGTTGTGAGAAATGTGTATGTGGTGCTTGGCAGTGGCTCAGAAGAAGCAGCTGTCTAAATGTGTAGCATGTCACGTAATATGTCACATGCAGCTGACAGCCAGCAGGTACTGTGACAAATCACCAGTTCGGAGGGGAAAAAAACTCACCAAAACAACAACAAAAAGATCCCACAACACAAACTTTTCTATGTGGTAGGTAACCTGCTGCTGCCTCCTGTCCACCAAGACAGCTGTGAGGCAGCCAACAGCTGGATAATCACAGAAGCAAAAAGTATCTTGCTGAAATTTACACCTACTGCAAAAAGAGATCAACAGTCCGACTCTTCTTCATGCACACATAAAGAAGTCCTGGGCTGCCCCTGCCTCCATGGCCCAGTGACACAGGCACGCTCACAGGCAGCTACCGGGAGAGCAGGCAAGAATTTGGTCTCCCTAGAGGATGTCCATTGCTGCCCCTGGGAGAATGCCTGGGAGAAAGGGGAAGCTTCTCCTTAATACAACTATATACATTTAATATTTTTTGAACTTTCCCATTGGAACAACTAACAAAAAAAGAGAACATTTCAGACCAGGGAGAGTGACTTTGAAAACATGTCTTTTCAGGACTTATGTGACAATCCTCAGTTCATAGTTGGAGGAGCTACTCGGACAGATGTTTGCCAAGGAGAGCTGGGTAAATACAACGCTTCTGCATTTTGTTTTTCTTCATCTTTTTTCCCTTCTTCTTTTTTTTCTTTTGTTGAAAAACAAGAAGCTTGAATTAAAATTCCTCATCCCAGTAAGAGTCTCTTCTAAGAGTCAAGGGACACTGAGAAAGTTTTATCCTCTAGCCTGATCATAGAGGATTTTTACTTAGGAGGCTGAGCAAGACTTAGTCCCAGTTTAAAGAAAAATAAAAATATGAAGGAAAAAAAAATAAATGAAAACACCTGGTCCCCCAGTGCAGTGGAATTGACAGGTCACAGCCTGAGCCAATGGTTGAGCTCCAGGTGAGAAGGCATGCCTAACCCACGGAGCTCAGGTGCAAGCAATGCACTGTGTGAACAGCAGAGGTAGAGCCTGGATCCACCCCTCCTCAGCCTCATTTAAAGATTAGCAGTCAAGGAAGCAGTATCTTTCTGGGTAGAGATTGCACTTCTCTTGAGCTGTTGTTGGTTTTGGAAGTGGTGAGTCAATTTTCTTTCTTTATTACCTATTATTGCTCAGTAGTGTCTGTATCCCACCTGAAGGAACTATCATAATCACCTTTTGCCATACACCGAGGTATGGAGTAGGAACTGGCTAGGCACAGGGACTGGGATTGTGACTTGCCATTTCATGCTAAGAGGGATGGTCCCTGAGTTAGGAACAAGGAATACATGAAAATATACTACAAAGCTGATGTGTTTCATTCAGGTCATCATAGAATAGCTTGTGTGGGAAGGGACTTCAAAGATCACCTAATTCCAAGTCCCTGCTGCAGGCAGGGTTGTCAGCTCCTATATCAGTCACTAGACCAGGCTGCCCAGGGCCCCATCCAATGTGGCCTTGAACACCTCTTGAGACAGAGCATCCGCAAGTGCTCTGGGCAGCCTGTGCCAGCACCTCACAATGCTCTCAGTGAAAAATCCACCACAGGCAACTTTCTCCAAGCCCTTCTTGCTGAATATTCTTTCTGTTTGTTTGGCATTCAGTGTAGAGCTGCAAGAAGTGATTGGACACAGTATGGAAAAACACCAGTGAAAAAGGCAGTGAAAGTGAAGTGAAAGAGGCCCAGCTCTGTGAATTGGGGCCTGATGCTGATGGGATGTCTCAGACAGCAGTCATTCTCTCCTGGACCCATCATAGTAAAGCCATCTTTTCTACCCATTTTTTCTCTAGTGCTTGCCATCATTTAAGCAAAGCTGCTATGCAAATAGATTTTATCCTCTCTCTGGTAGCTAATGCATTGGCCTCTTCCTGCCCACCCAGCTGATAAGATCCAGCTGCAGAAGGCAGCAGCAGCAGCCTCTCCTGACTGCATATAGAGGCAAAAAGGCTGAAACTCTTGTAATGAGAATTTGATAGATGAGACATGGAAAAATCAGCTTGTCTCCCTTCTGTGCTGCTTACTGCAGCACTCCTGACCTCACTGCTCTTCTATCTCATCCACTTTGCAGATGAGATTCAAACAATTTCTGCAACTTGCTGGTGATAAATAATACCAGTGCTGGTCCTGTAAACATGGCACTATTAAAGTGATCACTAAGAAATTCCTTGGTGCATGGGTCTATATTCCAGCTGCTAGAAATAAGATGCCCAATCATATATCCGCACCAGGATATTTATTTGGTGGATGTCAGAGCAGAGTACAGGGAATCATTTACTGTATTTTAGAAGAATTGTTCAGATAAGTAATAAAAGTGACATTTCTTGTCACTTTCAATTCAGAAAGTTTCTATAATAGCATAAAAAATTTCCATGACAACCGTTCACCTGAAGTAAAACCTTGACAGCTTATAAGATAGAAGAATCTGCTCTTAGGCTGCCCAGGGAGGTGGTGGAGTCACCACTTCTGGAGTTCAGTAAATGTGTAGACATGGTGTTTAGGGACATGGTTTGATGGGCATGGTTGTGGATTGATTGGTCAGCAGTTGGGCTATATAATCTTGGAGGTCTTTTCCAACCTTAATGATTCTATGCTTATTTGTCTTAAGCCCATAAACCGGATGCAAATACTCAGACTCTTTTTCCATCACATCCTGAATGACTCTGTGGATTTCCAGCCCTTTGTGCTAAATGGATTTTCATTTCACAAGGCAGTACCAATCCCACCAAATAGTGGTGGCAATGGGTCTGGACCAAAGTGGGGGAGGGGGCTGGCTGCTGGAGCCCAAGCATGTGTCCTGAAATATACCCCCCCCAAACCTGGACAAAAAGCCCCATAATCTGATTCTGCTTTTGTTATGAGCTTCTTTTTGTCTCTAAAAAGGAGTAAAACCATTTTAAGAGATCATATTCTCACAAAGGCAGAAAAAGCAATGAGGGAACAAATAGAGCCCCCCCTTTGTTTCTGAAAGGCAATCACTTCTGCCTGCTGACCCTTAACAAAAACAAACTTTAGAACAGAGGTGTGGGGCTTACCTCAGTCTGAACTTAATGCTCAGGTGTTTGCTTTACATCTCAGAGGCACGCTATGCTTTTTTTTTTTTTTTTTCTTGGTATTTGATCCAATACCTTGAATATCAAAGTAGTTGTTATTAAAGCTGTCATGTGAAACCCTTCTATTGAAACAGACCCTGATTACATATTTACATAAGCCTCGTATGTGACCTGTTAACAAGTCCTTTAGGGAAATAGAGCCTACTCTTAATAATTTTCTGAGACATGTTCCTTTTCTTTTAAAAATAACACTGCAGGTCTGGGTTTATGTGAACAAAAGGAACAAGAAAACCCAGAGTCAGTCTCACTCCATTAAACTTATTTCTTTGACAACAGCATAGGCTAGATGAATATCAGCTTGGGAAGTTTGATGGAAACTTGAAAGACCTGAAATATTTTAAGCGTACTTTGAACCATAGGTTTTTGATTGCCTAGTAGCAACTTGAAATGCGCTCACAGACTTCATTATTAGAGGTGACTTATGAAGTTTCCTTGCAGCTATGTGAATAAGTTAACCACAGATCTGTTTGCAGAAGGCCTTGAGAAGGAAGTGGCATAAATTTAACTTAACAAAAGCCTCTTCATTTAATAGTTTTCCAAATCTGGACCAGTTACATTCACAGGGCAGCTCTTGTTCTGAAGTCTTAGAACATGTCTGGGCTGCCAGCGTAGGTCCTGTGTAGCCAACATGGCTGCCACCAAGGCACTACTCCAGCTGAGGATCCCTCACAGGTGCCTTGTATGTGTCATATCTCTCAAGCAGATTGAGAAGGTAACAGGCAGACTGGAGACCAATCTGAAACCTGGCATTGATGAATCAGCAGCAAGCCAGAAAACATTCACCCCAGAAATGCTCCTGTGCTGTCTGTTAGATCTTGGAAACAGGCACCTTGACTGTTGGCTTAACTTACTCTATCAGTAACTCAATGATGAGTGCAAATGCTCTGAGTGTGGATGCTGTGATAGTAGCTAAACAGAAACCAAGTGCTGCTCTGCAGCAACCAAAACTAATCAAATTCCACATTAATGTTAATGGCTCCTATGCTTGCAGTGTACTTGGGTAAACTTCAATGCAGAGGAGTTGCACAACTCCCAGACCAGCAAGGATTCAGTGTCCAGTGCAGTGGCTTGGTTGTCTGTAAACCACAAAGCACCTTTACGGTGCTGAGAACAGAGGCAATGCAGTGCACATGTGAGCAAGAAGAGGTTCTAGTTCAAGTACCCTAACACTCAAAGTGATGTTTCTAAGCAGGATATGCATGTGTTTGTGTGTATGTAATTGCATACATATAACACATGCACTGCTAATTTTCAAGTTCAACTTCTTCACCACAAACTCAAGGTCATAATTACTTCAAATTAAGTAAGATTGGACTTTATAAGCATTACAGATGGCTTTGGATCCAGGGATCAGGTTGGTTTCTTTTTAGCACATTCAGCAGTAGCAGCAGTAAACAGTGTAATTGGCACTTATCCGAAACTTATGTTCACAAAATATGAGACTGAGCAGAAAGCAGTGTATGTGCCCTCATAGGGCTAAATGATGAGGTGGCCAAAAGGGTACAACTTCAAGTATATGCTGTGAGCAAAAATGCTTTTTGATACTATCATTTTTCTGACTATAATTGCATTGGAAATAAATTCTAATTACATATTTAATTCACTGGCCAGTTGGCCTTATCTTTTCTCCCTTCCAAAATTCACTTTTTAGGGAGGGAATGAAATGCTTTCCTCACAATCTGAAAACTGATAACCTGTAGCTGTATCAGGACAGGCTTTTGTGGTCCTATATCAGCTGCCTTTCTGGGGATGTTGTACAGCTGCAAACAGAACTATTAAAGCTGCTGTCAGCAAAACTAAGTTGAACTTTGGAGAGGGAAAAAAAAAAAAACAAACAGCACTTAATGGAACCTTGTACTTAACAACAAAAACACCAGACAACAAAAAACCTAGGAATCCATTGAGAAGGGCTGAGAAAACTTACTAATAAGCTGGAATTCCACTGAGGTGTATGAGAAGAAGCAGTTTGTGCAATTTAGGTTTCATCTTGGTTGCTCTTTATGGACAGCTTCTTCTATTCTCTTTAATTTGTGTTAAAGCCAGCATCACAGGAACCTGAATGTAACGCGTTGCTTGTGTATAATTCAGTTCCAAACCACCTACCTGAACATCCCATGCAAACCTTCCTGTTTCACCAAGTTACGGCACAGCAGCTAATTCCCAGCTGATTCCCTTCAGGGGTCACAGTTAACAGCTGTTCTGCCACAGTCTTAGCAGAAGGTATTAGGCCCCTGAGTAAAGCTTAGAGATAGGACTTTGCATTGCTCAGGGCAGGCAAAGCAGGTTTTAAGGCTATGTTCCCAACTACAACTCTTCCAATAGAATTCTTCCCAGGTCAGCTTGCCCCTAATGCTCCCCTGGAAGCCAGATTGCATGGTGTGTTTGTGGCAGGAAGAAGTGCCAATGCCTTTCAACCTCTCAGATGCTAGGAAGTTAATTCTTACTGTAAGAAAGCTGTAAAGGATTTCATGCTGCATTTGCCATCTCAGGGATGAGATTCTGAAATTGTTCAGTTCTGAGTCAGAGAAGCAAATAACAGATTTAAAGAAACCCCTCTCATTTCACTGACTCTTTAGTTTAATTTTGCATCAAACTTATACCCTCCACAGCAAAGCCCACAGCAGTTTCCCTTCCACCAGCTGTAAAGATTGTAACCAGGAAGAAGAAACCCTTCCAGATGTTACATTTTGGAAAAGCAGTAACTTTCTGCTACAGAGCTCCTCTTGTCTCACTGGGGCAGAGGGGACACAACGGGGCACCGGGAATCCTGCTCTGCCACCTACTTGGGAGCAACCTTCTGTGCAGAAAAAGAAGCTTGGGGAAGTGGGAAAAATGAGGTCTGTTGGCCTAACCCCATTCCTCAGACTTACTATGGTATTTCTACAACTGCAGGGAAAAGTAGAAATTAAAACTGCATAAAGCACACAGCTGTATACCAATAAAGGCGTCAGACAAGTGGGTACAAAGCAGGTTGGAATATTCTTTGTTTCATTTCTTTTCTCCCTACATCTGTTTCCTTGGGAGAGGAAGTTGTTCAATCCTTTCAACCCTCTCCCCAACCCTGCACTCTCCCAGTTTTATTTATTTTATATGTGGGTACCTAAGGCTAGCAGAAGCCTTCCAAGCCAGTGAACTGAGTCCTCTCCTACTGAAAGCAAAATAATTTTTGAGGTAATTGAGGTGAAAATGAATGTCAAAAGTGTTTTGGTCATAGTCATTTTAGATGCTGATGCTATTGGACTTTTCTATATGCACAGCAGTCACATTTTACAAATTCCACTTCATGACACTTTTATTCTGATTTAGCCTTCCTCTTTTTTTCTTTCTTTCTTTTTTTTTTTTTTTTTTTTTTTTTTTCATTTTATTTTCTCCCCAAAGTAGCATTTCTCTTTTCTCACAGTTCCTCTTCAAACTTTGCTTGTATAGGAGGAGTAGCACAAGTTTTTTAACCTCTTCTGATAGGAATGCAGGTGACTGGGACAAGCAAGTAACCCCTCATGGTTTTCCTCTTTTATTCTCAATACCCTGATCAGACAGTTACTACCCCCTTTCCAACTTAAATGTTACTTCCTGAGTGTGGCAGCCAGGATGGCACAGGGCAGTGTTGGGGAAGGCTGTGGAGCCTTTACCTACTAATGCTACATTTCCCATTGGAAATGCCTGCCTGTTGGTTGGATCAGGGTTTTGCACCTCTATCAAATTGGCCAGCTCAGGTGGCTACAGGTCATTATAGGAGGGAACTTCACAGGTTTTTCTCAAGCCTCTGTCTGATTGGGAGCAGCTGCTTCTGGTTCAGCTCATGGGAGGCACCTGGGTACTTTCCAGCACCGGGCAAGTTCTAGAATATCATCTTTAGAGTTATAGTAATTGTGGTACTGAAACAAAGAGCCCAAGTCAATACGAAGAGCTAATCCTCACTTTAAGATATTAATTCATGATACAGATTAAACTTGCTTGGTTTCTCCACTAGTTTACTTGCAGTAAAGTAAGAGTTATTGTGCCAGTTTATTCTGCAGTATGTGCATTTACCCAAAAAACCCTGTGTCCTGGCACAGACAACCTGCGAGGAACCAGGGCAGTTTTAGTGCCCTTGGAGAAATTTTGTTTTCCAAGCTTAGAGCAGACCTCAGAAATTAACACTGAACCCACAGAAGTGCTTCCTACTCTTTGTGATAAGAATACGCACTAAGAAATCCATGAGTCTTTGAGTTTCCCATCAGCAAGTGAAGGCTTTCACCTACCCAACACAACAAGCAAGATACTCAGCAAACAGCTGTAAGATACTCAGCCTCCAGTAAATCTCCCAGGATTTTTTTATCCCAGGATAAATCTCATTTCCAGGACAAGCAGTGAGCCAAAGAAAAGGCTCACGTGCTCCCACACATCCCACTGCACTTCTGTTTCCATCTGACTCATAAGTAGAGCTGAAGTAATAATCCTAAGAGCTGGTTCAAGTCCAGACCTTCAAAGAAAGGGCTAAAGTATATATACCTACATACATGCATGCATATATATATATATGCATATATATATATATATATACACATATATATATGTATATATGTATATGTATATATATATGTATATATATATATATACATAAGCCTTTGCTTCTCCCAGGTGCGTTGGCTTGGGTCTAGCTGAGGTAGCACAAGTCATTAACTCTGTGCTGCTCAGCCAGGCTTTGCAACCCACAAACCCAAATTTCCTTTTTCTTGGCTCTGCTCTTGGTCTCCTGAAGGTATTAAAAATCTCTGCTAAAACAGCCTGCTTTCAGAGCTTCATTAAAAAATCAAAAGAGTAAAGCTCAAGTTACGCCATTAAAATTACCACTGCGATCAGCTTGACAGGGGCCCTGCAATGCCTATGTGGTCTGGGTGAGTGGAAAATGAGCAAAGGAGAAACATCACAACAAGAATGAATTGCTGAACCAACATTGAATCCAGCAGGACTTTGCTGCACTTTATGCTGGTGCTCTGATCTATGTGGGGGCGTGATATATTGGTGTAGGAATCAGCTCAACAAGACACTATTTATTAATAAATATTATTATAAATATAATAAATATAAATATTATAAATATAATAAATTTATTAAAAACTTCTCCACTGTGGATCATGTGTGTTTGCAGGTGACTGCTGGCTCCTGGCTGCCATTGCATCTCTGACTTTGAATCCAGATGTTCTGCACCGCGTTGTTCCCGAGGCTCAGAGTTTCCAGGAGGACTATGCTGGGATCTTTCATTTTCAGGTAACTGTCTGATCAGGGTATTGAAAACAAAAGAGGAAAACCACAGTATTTATCTGAAAGCAGCTTATTTTTCCCCCCACAAGCTGAGTATTAATAATTACAACATGTAAGTGACATTGATGGAGGGAAAAAAAGCAGAACAGAGTTTACAGCAGTTTTTCACAAACCAGTTTCTTCTACATGCAGCAGGTAGAGGCAGTTTACTTGTGTTCCCAAGCTAACAAAAGCTCTTTCTCACAGAGTAGTTGCCTGTTCAGGCCATGATCTGTATTTTTCCCTGCATACTCCTGCTCAGCTCAGAAGAGAGGATGTCATCTGAATTATTCTCTTTTCTTTCTCTCCATGGCTGCAACAAATTCTAGAGTAAACGCTTTAAGTGCCCAGGCAAAAATGATTATTAACATTATAACATAGATTAACAACTCATACATTTCCCAGTATTTTCAGAAAAGACTGGCATTACCAAGTTCTTCCTCTTTTGGGTGATTTCTCCTTGCAGCATTTTTACAGTGGCATGATTTTTTTTTCAAAAGATAGTAAACAAGATAAGTGGACTTTCAGGTTTTCTGTATACTCACTAGCTTTCTGGTCCCTCCATCATGTAAGCTATGCATGGAGAACAGAACACGTGTTATGTGCAAGAACGTTACCTGCTGCTAATGTTACCTATCAGCAACTCCTTGACAGTGTTAAGGAGCCTACTCAGCATTTCACAGGACTGGGAAGAATTTGCCTCAGTGACACAGCAGAGGAAGATAGTAGTGTAGAGCCACAGTGTGCACACCAGCCCTGACCATCTCTTCCTCTCTTCTTCTCATTAGTTCTGGCAGTACGGGGAGTGGGTGGACGTGGTGGTAGACGACCGGCTGCCCACCAAGAATGGTGAACTACTCTTTGTGCATTCAGAGGAAGGCAATGAATTCTGGAGCGCCCTGCTGGAGAAAGCCTACGCCAAGTATGTGGTTAGATGGGAGGCAGTGCTCCTGGGTGTGCAGAAGTGGTGGGTATTAGATACATCACTTGAAGGCATCGTCTGTTCCACCATTTCTTTTCACATGTCTAGACAAGATATTGCCAAGCTTCTGTTTCAAGGGGCCCCAGGTCGCGATGATGATCAGATGTACCAATAGATATTACATTATAATCCCTTACTTCTGCAGCACACATGCTTTCCTTTCAATATTTAAAGGGCTGCTACAGGAAAGAAGGGGACAGATTCAAGAGTTTGTGGTGATAAGACAAGGAGAAATGGTTTTGAACTTAAAGAGGGTAAATTTAGTTTGGCTATAAGGGAGAAGTCTTTCAGAATGAGGGTAGTAAGGCACTAGCACAGGTTGCCCTGAGTGGTGGCTGGTGCCCTGTTCCTGGAGATACTCAGGGTCAGGCTGAATGGGGCTCTGAGCAACCTGATCTGCTGTAGATGTTCCTGTTTGTTGCAGGGAAATTGGACAAGATGACATTTAAGAGTCTTTTTCAACTCTAAGGCTTCTATGGTTCTATCCTTGCAAGTGGAGATGGCCTCACACAGCTCTGTCATCTCTCCTGCAGGCTGAATGGTTCCTATGAGGCTCTAGCTGGAGGGTCCACTATAGAGGGGTTCGAGGATTTTACTGGAGGCATCTCTGAATCCTATGACCTGCGGAGGGCTCCAGCAAACCTGTACCAAATCATCCAGAAGGCTCTGAGGGCTGGCTCACTGCTCGGCTGTTCCATTGATGTAAGAAGCTGCCATTGCTTTACTTTCTTTGCTCCTCCAGGCTTTTGTCAATATCATACTTGGATTCATGTAGGGATAGGTGTGAAGGTCTGGATTAAAAGCAAATTACAGTCAGTGTGAGACTTTTATTGATTTCAGTTGTACAAATGTTGGACGAGGCTCTAAATAACCAGCTCTCTTTTTACAAGACAGTCTGTTGAAGTGCTTAGAGCCATGAGCTTGGGACAGGTCTTCCTGAACCCCATTCTCATTCTCTCGGTATCTTTCCTCATTCAAATGATGTGTAATGTCAGCTCCAGACACTGAGCTGTTAGACACAAACCATTTGAGGTACTTTGTTGTAGACTGTACTCTGATTTTGACTTTGTTTTCAATTAAAAATCATTGACACCTATCATACAAGATCTCCTATGTTACTGACGAGTCTGTATATGTTTTGGAAACTCCATACCTTTTACATCCTGCCCTATAATCTCATTTCAAATCCTAGTTCAACCAAGGCAGGTTGGAGCTGAGTTGACGTGAGCACATCTCTGCAGGTGACTGGGTCTGTTACCTGAGCTAGAAATTGGCTCTAGATTTAAATTTCATGGTACATTCTTGAGTCTCTGCTGTGCAAGGACTGTATATTTGAGGCAGGAAGTTCTGGAGGTGAACTCTTGCCACAGTTCTCACCTCTATTTAATTTACTTTGCATTGGGAGTATTAATATTCATTATGCATTATCACCTTGGATGTCTTCTCCCATATTAATCTGCTTGTGAGAGATGTATCCATACACAATATGTAGCCCTAATTTGGTATATTTTTCTTGCCTCAGATAACTCATGCAGCAGAAATAGAAGCAATCACAAGTCTGAAGCTGGTGAAGGGACATGCTTATTCTGTCACTGGGGCAGAAGAGGTAAGCCAGCCTCTCGTCAGCTTGTCCAGCTTAGCTGAAGTTTTTATAGCTGCCATTACACAAAACGACTTGCAACACTGCAGCGCCTTCAGATTTTTGATGTCTTTCTGTGATTGACCAAATAAAAATGTTGCACGTTCTTGTGCCACATGTTACGGAAGTGTATGCTTTGCCAATCAGCTCAAATGGAAAAGGACTCAAAGCCTCTTTAGTGAAGAGCTCCATCAAACTCACCTGCCGAACTTGCCCTAGATATTCACTTCTCTGAACTGGAATTGTTATAGAGATTTCTGTGCTAAATAATCTCTTTCCAACCTTGCTCTGTTGTGCAATGTCTTTTGAGGATGAAGACATTCTGCTGTTCTATAGCTGATGTTTTTCCTTGCAGGTTGCTTTCATTATATGAAATGGTGAGAGTTGCAGCTGATGGCTCACTTGGTGGCACAGGATAATGTAAAAATAAGAGTGCAAGACATCTAGGTGTCTCTTAGCTATTGGAAATTGTAATGGACTGCATCACTCAAGTACAAATCATGTTTTATCCTTGCTGAAAAGCAATTGCTCCATGATGACTGGAGTAATGGGAGTGCTGAAGTTCTGTTTGTTGTTGATCTTTTAGGTCTATTACCGAGGACAGACAGAGAAACTTGTGAGGCTTAGAAATCCCTGGGGCGAAGTAGAATGGACTGGAGCGTGGAGTGATAAGTAAGTGTTTATATGCCCCTGCCTTTCCCTCTTCTATGTATTTTGGTATCCTTTGAAAATTAAATTGAGATTATGCAGTTTAATCAAATCACAAAGCACATTTAGGAAAGATGGTAAATCCATTGGAATAAAACACTATTAATTTGTTAGCAAGGCTACATATTGATCTGTTCTGCCCAGTGGACATTCTTCCCTGCCTCAGGTGGAGCTTTCTAATAAGAGAGAACAGGCTATGTTTTAACTGTGGGTTGTAAGCTTTGCAACCCATGCAAGCTTTACTCATGTCATTTCTCAAGATGACTTTTCTTAGAAGATCCCATTGTCGTTACCAAGACCTTAGCAGCGCAGGCAAACCAATTGCATTGCTACCCTGCTGCACCTCTAAGTCAGTTTTGAGGTTTTGGAGTTCTAAATCTGACCAGTACTTGATTTACACTGGAGAATTCTGAAAAAAAGGAGATGATGACTCAACTAAGGACCAGAAGCTTGAATAGCAATCAGAAGCTGTCAGGGCTTGGAATCTCACAGGAATGGCAGTAACAATAAATCATTTATTTTTATTTTCATAACAGTATGTATTTTACTTTCATTTGGGCCTTGATATGTCTTTAGCGAGGACTTTTTTGAGATCTCAGGTTCCTTTCTTGACCATAGTACTGGTGCTGATATAGAAAATATGGTTAGATGTTGTAATTATTCCCATCTTTATCAGAGCTGCTTTGCTCATGCCTAAGATAACATTTCTCTGTCCCCACATACCATATCCTGGTCTTGCTGCACTTGTTTTACCATGGGATAACCCTACTGAAACAGGTAGCAAACTGCACAGCCACATGGAAGCAGATGAAGTCAGAATCTGGCGTGCTGCACAGTGACACTGGAGTGGGACTGAAGCAATGCTGCTTTTTGCAGGATTTTGTTCTAATTCTGCCTTTTTGCTTTCATATTTTTGATGACCCCAGCAGCAGAGTTTATGTCATTTCCCTAGGGAGAATATCAGGCTTCTCTATAGTTCTGATAACTGTGAAGTTCTTCCTGTTTTTGGGCTGCATGCTACTCAGTCCAGACAGCCTGCAGTATTTGTATTTTCTGCCACCTCTGTTCAAGGTTTATTTGTTGCAGTTTTGGTTGCAGTCTTATTCCAGCCCTGTGTGGCTGAAGGAAGGGGCAGAAGGTCTAGTGGTTGTAGAAATACATAGAAGTTTGTCATCTGTGACTGAAGACAGAAGCTCACTGTCTGACCTCATTGCAGAATGAAATACAACTGAGCAGGTTGCTTTTGTGCTTTGTCTGCAGTGCTCCTGAATGGAATTATATTGATCCCAAACAAAAACAGGCTCTGGATAAGCAAGTAGATGATGGAGAATTTTGGTGAGCATCATTAATCAGCGCAATCTTTTGGGTATTGTATGTGCAAATATGGTTTTTAAGCAGTCCTTTCAGTTGGATGGAGAGAAACTGATAGCACTGAGTTAATTCATGTAGGTGGTTAGCCTCTTGTTTATTTTCCTTCCCATTTAAATATTACCTTTTATTAGAGCTTGAATAACTCAGTGCTTACTCAAAATATAGAGACCAGATGGCAATAAAATTAATGATGTGGCAAGAATGAACCTCATATGCTTTATATTTTGAGACTTGTTTTTTGCCTGAATGCTACACACTAGTGAAAAACTTTAGATTGTCAACAGGGGAAGAATCTGTTTACCCAAACCTGATGGAAAGACTGTGTAAGCTGGGTGATTGTGCGGATCAGTGCTGAACACATGTCACTGTGTCCTAGAACAGAAAGAAAAATGCCTGCCATCTTTCAGAACAATCAGCTGTGTGGGGCATAAAGCGGTGAGGGCTGAGAACAGACCTCTGCTTGCAGCATGAAGTGATCAAGGTCTGTTATTCAGACATGGCTACTGGAAGTGGTAAAAATAAACATCAAGAAAAGTTTTAAATCAATATACCAAACTGAGATTATTTTTCTGCAGTGACTCTTTCCCGAGGATCAATTCCTGCTCCCACTTAATAGCATTTTGCTGCATGTTTTGGTACACCAATTTTATTGAGTTTACTTAGAAAGCACAATCCATGAGGGATTGATCATGACTGAGGATGACAGAAAATGGTGCCACTGAGCCTGTAACATGTAACAGCATTTGAGAACAGTTGTCTTCGTGAAATACAGCTCATTCAGGGAGTGGGAAATTTTGCTTCCCCAAAGCCGGTCCTAAGACTCAGAGTTCAATTAAATGAAGCTTTGGGCAGCTCTGTCGTACCAACATTTTCTTCCTCATTGGGAGAGGCACCCACATGCAGTTGCTCTGACTGTTATGGGCTGATGAATTAACCATGATCTTTTGTGTTCTAGGATGGCATTTTCTGATTTTCAAAGGCAATTCACCCGCCTGGAGATCTGCAATCTGACTCCTGACACACTGACAAGCAACCAGGTCAACAAATGGGACCTGACCATGTTCAATGGACAGTGGATACGGGGTTCAACAGCTGGAGGTTGCCAGAACTACCCAGGTGGAGACCCAGCCAAGTGGCCATTTGGTGAAATAAACAACAAAACCACAAGAATAACTGCTTTTTTTGAACTGTGGGTGGCCATAATTGGGAAGGGTTTGGAGGTACAGATCTCTCTGTGTGGTTCAGAGAGCAAGCCAAAGTTTGGCAGCCTAAGCCAAGACCTAATTTACACTCATTTGCTTGTCAGCGATAATCAGCCCACTGAGCAGTTAATTCATGGCCACATTCTTTTTATTTTTTCCCTTTGTGCACTTTCCCTACTTACATGGCTTTTGCTACTGACTGGAATAATTCTCCAAAGGGCTGGGTAAGCCAGGAAAGTATCATAGATCAGTAGTAGAGTTGTCTCACATTCATTTTCAGGTTAAACCTCTGGAGAGGCTGCCTGATTTTTGGTCCTCTTGAATCAAAACTAACCTTAGCCAAGGACATTTCCTGAAGATAAATGACTGGCTGGAATTAATAGTATCAACTCCTCCCTCTTTATTTTTGCACCTCTTTATTTTATTGTGGTATAGGAAATACCACAGTGTTTTGATTTGCTATGGCTCCAACTGATATACAGCATAGCTGTGAAACACAAAAAACCATGTAACATACTAGAAAGGTTTGAATAAACTCCAGGCAAATGTCCATCCAAAGAGATTTTCTCTGTAATTGTAGTGACGACCATTCTGGCTTCAATGACAACAAAATCTCCTCCTTCTTGTTTTGCCTTGGGGATTTTTAGCAACGTACTGGATCAATCCCCAGTTTAAGATCCGGCTGGATGAACCAGATGATGATCATGAAGGGGGTTTGAATGAGCCATGCTGTACTATATTGGTGGGCTTGATGCAGAAGAACCGCAGGAGACAGAAGAGAATGGGAGAAGGTCTGCTTAGTATTGGTTATTCACTCTACCAGGTACAGTTTGTTCCTCATTGCAGGTTTTATTCACTGTTACCCTGGCAAAAATCTGTCATGTGTTCGTCTTGACATTTGATCTGCACTTCAGTAAGAGCTAGGTTTTGCAAGATGGCTGAAAAGCTTCTCTCATCTCTTCCTGAACAACGTAATATGGGAAGATTCAGAAAAAATTAGCTCAGTATTTGTCTTATTTTAACAGGAAAATGGTGTAAAACTGGAGGCAATTAATTTAGCAACAGGCTCAATGGGAGCCTTCTCTTTCAAAATCTGAATGGGGACAGGATCAGGGTGCCTGGCAATTCCAGATAAGTGGTTCTGATTACAGCCTATCATCAGTGCTCAGTAGTCATTTTCTTTATTTTTTCCCCTTTTATTTGATAATTGTTTTGATTCATTGTCTACACTGTTACTGTTGTTATTGTTCTGATTCAGCTTTGGGGTTTTTTTTTGGTCTTTTTTAAAGATTATTTTTCTTATTTTCCCAGTATTGCGTCTGTCTCCACAGATATAACGTAGGGAAAAAGTCTGTAGTGCTGTCTCTGACTTTTGTGGTGTAAGGGCAGAAAAGCAAATACAAGAATTTCCAACCAGTATTATGCTTCTCAATGTCATATTTGGAGAAAAGCAATTCAGTGCTGTCTAGATTTCTCTGGATGAAGATTATCAGCTATCATAGGTGTGAGCAGATGGGAATCACTGGCTTTTGTTAATATATCTTGTGAGGGATGGTTCAAAACTAGGAAGGATTTTCCCTAGGGCTGAAGTGTTTGTATATACTTTTGGTTCTTACCTTGTACTTTTCTAAGTTGTTGTTGACTGTCAAGAACCCCAGCCTACTTGTCTCCCAGGATTTGTGCATGAAGGATGTTTGTCCACTCATATCTCCGAAAACAACCCTGTAGAAGATAGCAGTGCATTTTTGCTTTATATCTATTTCATCCCACCTGCCTCCTCTGTGATCTTTTTCAGAGTAGAGTAGGCTTGGTGACTTTTAACAAGATGAGGCTTTTCTTTTTAAAGAAATGGCTGCTAAATCATCTCTTGTAGGCACACAGCTATGATCCAAGTTCTCAGGTCATGAACTGCTGTAGATTTATATCACTGCAGTTGATGCTGTGGCCAAGGACATAGCAGTTCTCTGTATTGTACAAGGTAAAAATGAGCGTGCCCAGCCCTGCCTGTCTTGCAAAGCTTTTTTAAGTTGTGTATCTCATCACTGAGCTTCTACTGTGTTGGATAAAATAAACAAGACCCAAAGGACCATCTCATGCAGTCTGGAAGCATTGTAGGGGTGATATTTTAAACAGCTTTTCTGGGCCTTTTGAGCACAGTCTGTTTGGCTTTCACTGGAATCTGTATTTCCTGAGAACACTATTTGATCTTGAAAAAGCTACCTTATATTCAGAGGTACAAACGCACGTATTTAGTTAACATAGAAAGGGCCAAACATTGAATTTTGCTACTTATTTTAGGTGCCTTACAACATCCCAGTCATCCTTAAGCTTCTTGCTGGTGACAGCAGCCTTGTATTTTAATCAGCATTCCAATAACAGCAGGTTGGTAGATCTTAGGTCTGCTCATTTTCATTTAGCAAAATAGCAGAACCAACCTGCTGACTTTCCTGGCTGAACATTTTAAAGCTTACTGAAATATTTCCAACTGATAGTATCATTCACACCACCAAATCTGGAGAAAAGCAATTCTATTGTGTAGATTCCTCTGGAGGAAGGTCCCATTTTTCTTTTGGTACTACTCTAGATCAAGCTAGATCTTCATGGTAACCAATACTACAAGGTGTGTAGTAAGTGGGAATGAAAACAGTGTTCGAAGGAGAGTTTATCTGACTCTTTCTGTCTAATAATAGAAAAGCCTATGTAGCAGCCCTTTGACATCAGCTCTTTCTTTTGCTTTCAGATTCCACAGGAGGTATGCAATCGTTGCTGAACAATTCTTCCTTCCAGATGGGCAATTCTTGTGCCAGTCTAGCTACCAGGAGGATTTGCTTCTTGCTAACAACAGCTCTTCTTTTTCACTGGATGACAATCTCATGTTCTAAATAACCGTTTCCAAGGGACTGGGGCACGGAGCTTTATTACAGACATTTGAATCCTAATCCTGATCTCATTTATACCTCTTGAAAGTTGACTCCCACTTATTTTGTACAACAGAAGTAAAAATTTGTTTGTTTAGTACAGGTGTAGGCAGAGTCTCTGCACTCTAAAACTTAAAAAATGTAGCTAATATTTTTTAGAAGAAATGCCAGACTCTGTGGGTCCATTCCTTTTCTAGTTCTGAGCTGGGGCTTCTGGCAATGAAAAAAAAAAAAAAACCAACCAACAAACAGCTCAACCTTCCCAAATCCTCCTAGATGTCAATAACAAGTTAAAGATAATTTCATTCTTAAAGAAAGAGACCCCAGGGGTGTCTGGTAGTAGGAATAGCCTATAGTCATTACTGAGGTCCGACACTCTGCACTGCCAATTTTTCCTATGCTTTTCAGCCCTTCTCCCTCAGTCAATGAATGTGTGGTCCTGTAGCAATTAACTGTGTTCTTTTAACAGCCTTGCAGATGCAAAGGGAAAATGAGCTTTATATGTTGAAAAAGATATGGGATCTGACGTCTTAATCTTTGCAGTCTAATCCTAGCTTAAGATAGATGGGGAGAAAGGACAGGGTGGTTGGATAAATAACAAATCTAATCTTATCTTTTAAATGAAGCAGGGGAAAAAAGCATTTTATTCTACAGTTTATGACAAAAATACTGAATTATTTTAAGGCTTTTGATAACATCATTATATGTTCTGATCTTAGAGAAAAATCTTATCTGCATCCAATGTTCTACACCCTGTGTCAACTATTTAGCAATTACTGTGGATCACTGAATCATAATTTTTGAAAGATAGCTCTATGAAGCAGAAGTCACAAAAAGGAGATTTAAAGAAGAGATGTTATTCATACACTGCTGTTTCTGTTATATCAGTATTTTGTTTTATGAGCTATACCACATTTCACACTTAATAACATATTGGTATTACAGAAAAATTAAGTACAATTTTTGCCATATTCCAAAGGAACACCTTTAGTATAACTAACAGAAATTGGTTTAATCATCTAATTTGGCTCTGCAAGTCCTACCCTTCTGATACTATTTTGTTCTGTTTGCTGTTCTCTTCTGTGTGTCTAAAGAAATCAGAAACTGTAACTCCTGTGCAATTAGGAAGTCTACCTCATACCATCAATTGCTGAAAGGCATTTTGAAATTCAAATTTGTTCATGAGCAGCCTATGAGAGCAAAAAATATTCATTACATGGACAACTCGAGTAGGTAATAGTTTGACCAGATTTGAGTACACATTATACTCTTTTTAGTTATTCTGTACCACCCATTGTAAAGAGGCATGTGAAAAGATAATATATAGAGAGAAGGGTATTTTCTCCTTCTAATTACCTGCCTGACTGTTTCACATGACATAACCCTGGTGGTTACCTCTTACACTATCACTCACAGATTTATCATTTTGTGCTAAGAAAAACTTGAGATGTATTTTAAGCACAGAAATTTAAATAGGATGGCTGACTTGCCAATGAACTGTCAAAAGGTTTCTAACAAAAACATGTTTCCGACAGCTGGAAAATAACAAAGACATTCATCTGAACCGTGCTTTCTTCACAAGGAACCAACCTGTAGCCCGGTCTGAGACTTACATCAACCTGCGTGAAGTCTCCAGCCGCATTAGACTGCCCAAGGGAGAGTACCTCATTGTGCCATCCACATTTGAGCCTTACAAAAATGGAGAGTTCTGCCTTCGAGTTTTTTCTGAGAAAAAGGTTAAAACTCAGTGAGTATCTTCTATCTAAAGCTTTCTCTTCTGCTGATGAGACCCATAAAGGTAAAGGTCTGTGCTCTATCTACTGGCAATTTATCAGCAAAATAGGCTGATTTCTAGGACCTGTTTTCTTCCACAGTCTACAATATGTGGCACACACATCCATGTTACAAAGACCTGGCTCTTCAAGTGGCCTCTGGCAAGTACTGAAGTGGTAACTAGATCCCTCATGTCTATGAGATGTAGCGGAAGTTCCCACAATTAAAGGATGCGAAGAAAGGTTCTGATGCACTGGAACAGGTTGCCCAAGGAGGCTGCGGATGCCCCATCCCTGGATGCATTTAAGGCCAGGCTGCATGTGGCTCTGGGCAGCCTGGACTAGTGGTTGGCAACCCTGCCCGTGGCAGGGGGGTTGAAACTAGATGAGCTTTGAGGTCCTTTCCATCCCAGGCAATTCTATGATTCTATGAAAGTAAAATGATAGTTTTATAAAAGACTGTATCAGCAGCAGCCACTAAATGAAACCAGGAGTCTGGATACCAGACAACAACAACAAGGCTGGGTTTCCCAAAGAAAATATTAGCAAAGTTGGACAGACAGAGGAGGGATGGGAAACATCAGAAACAGGGAACATGGATACTTGTTCTGTGCATTTAGTAACACTTTATATCAGAAAAGTCTGTTTTCCTGATGAATTGAAGTGCAAGAAGTAGAGTCACAATTTCTGGTTATTTCATTTATTTGTTTGTCTTTTTTTCTTAGGATGATTGGTGATATGGTGGCGGCAAAACCATATGAGGTAAGCACCTAAACTGGACAGACTTCTTTTGTAATAGACTTTTCTTAAGCATAATGGGGAAAAACAGATGTGAGATTTTTGGGCTGAGATCATGGTAGGTAAACACCTATTATGTACTTTGTGCTCAGGAAAAATGGAGTTTGATTACAGAGATTCTTCACTTGCCTCTATGGTTTAGCTTCACATGTATTTTCATGTACCTGGGCTCACGTGGCACAAAAACTGAACACACCCAGACTTGTCGTAAAACATGAAACTGGCCTTCCATCCAGTATAGGTGGAAGATGGGGAGGGCACTGAGTGATCTAAGGATTTAAGTAATGCTTCTGTCTCAATATTTATGTAGAGCAAGCTCTCTTTTTCCCTTTCTCTAACAATGGATGCATTGTTAAGCTCCTTTATGATATCCATGTCCTCCTTTTAAGAACCATATTGTAAACCACAATCTTGGTCATCTCTTTCCTCTAGCCTCATGTTGATAACAAAGATATAGATGATGAGTTCAAGACTCTATTTCAAAAGCTCTCTGGAGAGGTAAGTGGATTAAAATGAAAGGAAAAAAATGGGACCTCTGGCTGTTATGATTATGCAAATATTTGGCCTGCCAATTCCTCCTTCTGTCTGGTCTTCAAAAAACAGGCAGTTCTCCCCTCTTATTAACTCACTGCTTCAATTCAATAGAATAGTTCTACTACATTTTTCCTCTTATTGGTGCAAAATGTGATTTGTTCACACAGCAGTACTGGGTATGGAATGACTTTGAAAATATGGGTGATGGGAGTAGGAACTATGAAAATATTATTCCATGGTGAAATAAATTGCCTGTGGAGTTAGCATATAATTCCGACAATTGGCTATTTGTTC
Source organism: Lagopus leucura (assembly GCF_019238085.1). NCBI lineage: Eukaryota > Metazoa > Chordata > Aves > Galliformes > Phasianidae > Lagopus > Lagopus leucura. The sequence continues at coordinate 85,851,637 of NW_024962252.1, read as the reverse complement.
AATTGCTTCCTTTTTGTTTAGAAGCCCCAGGAATCAGAAAGCTATGGCTGAACTTTCTCTCTGTTACTGTATTTTTATATCTACAAAAGCTGCTGTGCCAGCCTGTGGCTGCCTCTTCAGATGTGCTCTTAATGAACAGGTGGCCAGTGGCAGTCGGGGGGGAAAACATCTTGTTAGTTAGAAAAGCATTTGTGAGTTCTGAGATGGGAATTTTAGGATTGTTTGACTGCAGTATCCATAAGCCTAAAAAATCTCAAATGCTTTCCTGAATCTTTTCAGCTGAAAAAGGAACAAGAGCAATGAGCCCGCTCAGTCAAATCTGATAAAAAGTTAACTTTTATTGGGCCACATCCCCATGGCACCTAACAAACCACTTGTTTCCCACTTGAAATGCTAGGAAATATTCATGGTTTCTGAGGATCTCCTTCATGTGATGTTAGCAGGTAAATGTAGTGTTAGAAAAAAATCAAAGATTTTGCCCTAGAGTAGGGTGACAGTGAATGAATATAGTCCGCTTCAAATGCTTTTTATCTTAACGTTTTAAATATGTTTTCTGTCCAGGACTGTGAAGTGACTGCAACTGAACTTCAAACTATTCTAAATAGGGTTTTGGCAAAGAGTAAGTACCATAATTTGATTCACACTGAATGCAGCTCAGAGGTGAGGGATGAAATGATGAGGCATAAAGTTGCCCTTTGGTCCAGACTGACACCTGCACATCAATCTCTAAGCACACAAGTAGGATCTGTGCTGACAAAACCCAGCTTTGTCAGCTAAGGCTGATGGAAAAAATGAGTTCTGTCCCAGATGAATTTCTCCTGGCTTGTTGAACCTCTGCTACGAAGTAGTCCACTTCCAAGAGCTGCTTGCCACTGTCCTGCAGAGGCACCATGTTCTTTCTGCCCTCTCAGAAAGACCATTGGTGGTCAGCCTGGTCGCAGGAACTCTCCATCTGCTTTCACTGTAGGAAAATATTTTTATTTTGCTGTATACCTTCTGTAGACAGACAGAGGCTCACCGCTCCCAAAATCCAGAGCGTTCCCTTTTAACAATCCTGCCTTAAAAAAGCCATGTTAATCAGCTGGAAGGAAATGGTGGAAGAACTGGCAGAGCATTTGCTTTGCTGGCAAGATTTTAAGGCAAGTAGCAACTCCGGCATGGTCTTCAGAAAAGAATTTTGCCTAAGGAGTATTTCTGACTTTGACTTTTTCTTCTCTTTTGTCCAGGAAAGGATATAAGAAGTGATGGATTCAACATTAACACTTGCAGGGAGATGATCAGCCTTTTAGATGTATCCTTTGGATGTCATCACCTTTAAAGTTTCTGGAACTCCTTTGCAAAACTTCTTGATGAGATAAGGCTAAGGTTACGTTTCTGTTGTCCTGGCACATAAAGTTCAGCCAAGCTGCTCTATCAGCTTAGAGTGGCAGAAACCTGAATCATTTCATTGTCAGCTGATCTCTCACCTGCTCTATATCTCTCCTTGCTTAAACCTTCCCCTAAAAATAGCAGGTAAGAGGAGCAGGAGTGTTCTGCCTGGACACACCACCAGTGCAGTCTCAAGTGCATGCACAGCATGCTTGGCAAGAGGCAGATTTTCAGCACAGTTCAGCTTCCATCTCTAAATTGGGTACTCCTCATAGAACACAGAAGTCAAAGCAGCAGAGACAGACTGGAGCGCCTTCCCAATTCTGTATAACTTGTAGGACGTGTGGGAGCTGATGAGCTTTGCATAGCCAAGGGAAAGTAGTCAGCTCTTCTGGCTAGCACTACCTTGATGCATGGGGAAGGGCCAAGTAGTAGGGCCAAGAGCCATGTTGACAGGGTTGCACTACTTTTGGTCTCATGACATAGTCATGCTGAGGAGACAGCATGTGCTCGCTCACAGTTCCTTCCTCTGGTTTCTAACACTTGTCCACCACAAGGCCAGTCATTTTTTTTTTCCCAAAAGAATTCGACCTGCTCTTAACTGCAAAAAATAATGTATTTAGCAATCCCATATACTGTTCCTCAAGACTGCAGATATCCTGGAAATTCTTGGCATACATTTAGCAAAAATAAAGCTGTGGGCATGTCTGTGTGAGATGGAGATGTATTATGAATGAAAAGTTATGTTGCATCAAGATTGTACTGAGCTATTTTTAGTCACTGGTTGCTCTCCAGTTTTGGTAAGGATAGAGGAATCCTGATGTTTGAATCATTACTTAACATTCCAAGACTAATGGGACTGGCTCCTTGGGGCTTATAGAATTCAAGACACTTTGGATGAAGATTCAGATGTATTTGGTAATGTAATATTTCTGACTGTCACTCCTTCTCTCACAGTTCTCAAGTAAAGATCCAGAGATATGTGAGGGGTTAAGGTACACGTGGAAGATTTCCTTCTTGTATAGTTGGAGTTTGTTCCGGGGCCAAAGAAATATCTCTGATCTACAAGGGCACAAACAGATCCTCCTTCATCTTAACCCCACCGTTCCCATAATTTGCAAAACCCAGAAAACCAGATTAACTCCTTTCTGTTGTTGGCAAAGGCAGCTCTCTCTGCTGCCTGTTGTATTAAAGCTTAAATGAGCTCGTTTCTTCACTGCTGAGGTATGCTACTTTGCCACCTGAACAACAGCATGCAGAAGAAACATATTTTTAGGACCTATCAAAAACCTGTCTTTGTATTATTAAGTTCTATAGTCATGCTGAATTTTTTTTTTCTGACAGAATATATAATATCCCATAAAGTTCATCCAGAATCAAGCAGTCTAAAGTAAGGTCAAATCTGTACCTGCTTTGTTCGATAACATCCCTTTCATGGAAGTCTGCTGCTACCCTGATTGATGCTGGTCAACTCAGAGCATCTGTCCCAGAGGTCCATGAGGAGAGCTCTTCTCCATTCTGGAGCTGCTGTTGGCATGGCAGCCCTGAGAGCCGATTCTAGTCTGTGCTGTAGGTCTGGGTGATTTCAAATTCTGGATAATAAACCTGCTGGCAGTAGGAAGCATCTGTCATCTTGTCTGAAATATTGAGAAAAATGGACTTTATCTGTTGCAGTGTTTGCCAAGTGATAGGATATTTTCCTCAATGGCCCGTCTGCCACCATGTGACATGGAAGCAGGCAAGCTGCCAGCCCATAGGAATTTCCCAGTCTGCCCTGCTTGCCAGTAGCTACTTGAAAGACTTCCCTTGCTCATTAATATTTCAAAGAGCTTTGGCTGCTAGGGACAGTGTATCCCAGCCATCAGAATCCTGAGGTTGTAGGTTGTGTGCCCGTAACTTAAGAGTTCCTACATTCCCTCTTTCCTCTGCTGCAGGCAATCTACAGGAAGGTGGACAGAGACTACTCAGGTACCATTGACTCCCATGAGATGAGAAATGCTCTCAGCGAGGCAGGTGAGCCTTGGGGTTGCCATTGGGCTGGTGCAGTTCTCCACTAAAAAGCACCAGGAGTCCAGTAGGGACTTTTCACAGCTTTGGTTCCCACAGATCTCCTAAATCAGAGCATTGCAAGTGCTGTTCTCCTGTCCTGGTAGTCCTTTATGCTGTTATATACATCAAAACTCATCTGTTCTGTGTGCAGAAACACTAACATTATTGTCCATGCCGTGGTTATTGCTTATCCATCTCATTATTACTTGCTGTATTTCTGTCCTCACTATTTCCTAATCTAATTGTTTCCCTTCAGAGTTCTGTCCAAACCTTCATTTTCCTGCATTTCCTTCTACCACTGATCTCTACAGTGGAGAAGGTGCAAAACTGATTCCCCAACCAGATCCAGTCTGCTGTGTGCTATTCACTTTTGGAACAGTGCTTGTCAGCCTACCTATGGGAGCATTGTTTTTTAATTTCTCTTCTTTTTGGTGGAGTCTATGTGAATGATCCAGAGGCAGAAGTAGCACTGACATGGACCTGAATACAGGCCAGTATGTCACATGAGAAATTGGCTCTACTGCAATTGCTGTTTTTCAGCTGCAGCACCAAGACTTGCTAATTAGGGATTTATCTGGGGAATATAGGATTGCTTGTGTTGCAAAACAATGAGAAATATGCAGTTTGACAAAATGCTATGGGAGAACTTCATGCCTCTCTTCACCCAGAGCAATGCATTTTGGAAGAGACCCACAGCAGAGGTGGGCGATGGAATCCAGTAGATCTTTTGGGAGGAAGCATCTTTCATCCTTCGCCTGGCTCTGCCAGGTGCAGCAGTCCATGGATAAGTCAAATGAAAGATGGCTTAGTAATCAGCTGTGTGTTAATGATTTGTGTACTTCCCATGCCTTCAGGTTTTGTGCTCAACAACCAGGTGCAGCAGAGCATTGCCATCCGCTACGCCTGCAGTAAGATGACCATTGATTTTGATGGTTTTGTGGCCTGCATGATCCGCTTAGAGACCCTTTTCAGTAAGTGCCTCTGTTTATGAGTCAAGGGGAATTCCTGAAAATGTTGGGGTGCCACTAAATATTTGGTGTCTTTTAACTATAAATGTAGCAGATAGCTTGGAAATGGGAGAATGTCACAAAAAATGTGTCTGAGAAATCAGAAGAGGAATAGCAAATGCCTTTTGTCTGACCACAGAGTGTGAGGGTACTGTTCTGCTTTACAGCTATCTACGCTCTATGTTCAGTGCTCTGGCCACCAACCTGTACCATCTAAATTGTGCCATTTATCCCTTAGGGTGCTTACTCAGGCCCGATTTACAGCTTTGTTACCATATCAAATCAGATACTATTGCATTGGATGCTGTAGCTCTCCTGCTGCCAACTCTTAGTTTGCTGCTATAGATGTAACTATTCTGCCCCATGAAGCAACCTACAAATCACTCATAAGAGGAAAGAAGAACAGCTGCAGTATGCTCCCACAGAACCAGTCTAGATTTCCAGTACATCATGGCAAAAGGCCAGCCCTCTACATTTTGTCTGACTTGCCAAACTCCCTGGTTTACGTCTGATTTTATTTTTTTTTTTACTCTTTTCTACTTTGCAGAAGTGTTTCATCTCCTAGATAAAGAGAAGAGTGGAGTTGTTCGGCTTTCTTTAGCAGAGGTGAGGCTGGTCAGATTAACATACTATGTGGTTAAGCTACAGTAATGGACTGCATAATTGTTTTCTTTAGAATCACTCCTACAAATAGTAAACGCAACAGTGATTCAAAGGAAAACTTTGTTTTTGTGGCACAGATCGTCAGCTCATAAGGCATGTCCAAATTAGTAAAATGAATATTTATCTAATATGAGTAAAAAGTAAAGATATATTCAAAATACCTAAGGTTTCTTGAGAAGATGCTTACACAGTGAGTTTCACTGCCTACTTTTGGAGGTAGTGGTCATTTCATTAGAAAACACACAGCAGGAAAATGTTCTTTTCTGGCAGAGAATGAACTAAACAACATGCCAGAATTAGAAGAGACCTTTCTAGATGCCAGGTCTCCTTTTTTTCCCTATTGTTTTTAATGCAAATTTCTCCTGTTGAAACTAATAGAAGCAATCAGCTTGAGCCTTCCCCTTTCAGGATACAAATATATCTCAGGAAACAGAGCTGGAAGGGGCCCCAAGAGGTCCATCCAATTAGTCCTTACTGCTGAAGACTGGCTCAAAGGGAGGAAGATGGCTAGGAGGCCCTGTGACCTTCAGTCACAGATAGTTAAATCTATCTGAAAGTATACACTGCTAAATCTACTGTTTTTGAAAGACCATGCAGCTTACCCTGGAGAATAGGTCATGCCTCAAAAGAGGCCCTGCTTGCAACGTCTGAAGCCAATCCAGGCAACAAATTTCCCCAAAGTTCGACAGCAGATGGATGCTTCACATAAAGCAGATTACAACACAGTTGTGGCTTTTCCAAGCCTGCTCTTCTGGAGCTCTTGTGCAGTGCCTGGTGGCACACGATGAGCTTCACAGATGGTCTGACTCCTTGTTCTGCCTCTCCCACAGTGGCTGTGCTGCACACTGGTTTGAGATCGATGAATTCAGCAGAGAGCTCTGAACGCAGAATCACTCCTTCAGCATCTCCCTGCTACAGAAAGCAGAGAGAGAAACTTGTTTTTATTACTGGCAAGTTATTTTAGTCCACGATAAATGATTTCCTGTCAGTTAGAAGGTAAATATACTCTTGAACAAGACCTCAAAGAAATAAACCAAGCAAGGCTAAACCTACCTTCCATTACTTCTCCTTCTCAAAGAGTATTTCTACGTGTCATGCTGAACTGTCACAAATTCTGTCTTAGCACCGATGGGTTGGGGAAGGTCTGGCTTGTTACTTCACATGAAGTTGTCTCCTGTCGATTCTTGTCCATAGGAATATTTTGATGCTTAAAGGTGGGGTCTGGAGTTATAGGAGATGAGTGATGGGAGCACAGAAGCTCATAAAGGCAAGCAGTAGGGCAGGAATATAGCGTGTATGTAAGGGGTTGTGGAGATTGGGTGTATGAGGGATGCACTGATGTGGCACATGATTCACAGAAGAAGCCTACAGTTACTGGATAACAGCTCATGAAATCTTCTAAAACACTTGTCCTTTAGAAAAATACCTCTGCATTTAATTTTGGGGTATTACAAAGAGCAAGTAATAGCCTAGCAATGCAGGCAAGTTAACCTTGTGATCATATAGCAAACAGAAAATATTTTTGTAAGTTCCAGTAATAATCTAACAGAGCAGACATCTGTTTGACGCTTCTAGGGAGCTGCAGGCATGCAAGGCTGTGTCCCCAGGGCAGACATGGGACTGAGGCTCTGTCTCCATCTCTCCCCAGAGCTGTGTTTGAGAGAGGTCTCTCTTCACACTGACTTGTTCCTCTTTCTTCAAGCAGAAATATATGCCTTGTCACAGCCCCCAAGCCTCGCTTTGACATCTTCTAGCATCTCTTGTTGGTACAGGATACAACCACGTGTCCTTTTGCAGTATTTCACTCTACCTTTCTAATAATTGGTATTCACTAAAGAGAAATAAGTACCTTCTGGTTTAGAACACAGAATAAAATCAGCCAGTAGAGAACTATAAGTTTTCCCCTGCTGTCATTGTCCATATATCACTGATAATGACATACGCATAGCTGCCTTGGGTCACCACCACTTTCTTGTGGTAGACGTTTGGCTCCTGACCTACAGTGAGTATCTAGGTACCTCCAGCTGCCTGAAAGGCTGAGCTACCTGGGCAAGCTGGGTCTCAAAAACTTTGGGAATTTTCTAGTGACTGCTCTGCCTGTTTGGTAAGATGAACATGTCTTTCCCTGCCCTATATCTTGAGTATGCAATGCATCTCCTTACTCGCCATGCAGCAGAGTGAGCTAACAGCTTGCAGCTTTGGATTTGCTTTCTGGTCACATGCACTATTCATGAGTTCATTCCAATTATGATCACAGAGAGGCCTTTCTCAACAGAACTGGGAAAACTCATACATACACAGAAATCCACTGCACGCTCCCGGTTCTTCTCCCCTTGCATCAAACAAGGTTCCCCCACCACAATAATTCTCACAGTTATCTCAGTGACTCTCACCTTGTGCTGCATGGACAGAGTGCTGCATTCCATCTTCCTTTATCTTTGGGAAGCAGGCAGCTCCAGAGGAATCACCTCCTCTTTTATTTGTTCTTTGAGAACAGGACTTGAATCCTGGACACCAACTCTTAAAAAATAAGCCTTTTTTTGGATTGAACACACGTCTGTTTTTCACTCAGTGCATTTGCAGAAAGATGATTAAAGTCCCATTATTTCCCTCATGCTGTAAGATGAACAAATGTCTGTGTTCATCACCTCTGCTAGTTTGTCTTGATGGAGCTGTAATGCAGCTGGCTGAAATGCTCACAGCAGTTCTGGTGACTGCAGTGGGCTTTGGTGGGCTGAGTCAGGGCTGGAGCATCCAGACTCCCTGTACTCTTGCACCTTGCTTCTTGGCCATGCTTCCTTATCAGAGCTGTGAAGCACCACTGGCTCCTGCTAGATTTGAGTGGCTCTGTCATGGGGAATTATAATGTAGACAAGTCACAAAGGCTCATGAATTTGTGATGAATTCCCTGTCACAACGAAAACCTTGCTAAATGGCATGATCAGCACTTTACAAATGAAGTAGGGGAAAGGAGACTCCCACAGACGCTCTGCAATGGCTCCTCAAAGCCTTCCTGTCTGTCTTCATTTTGCTGTAGGAATGTTTTCAGCTGCACTGCAGCCTAGTGAGTTGAAAACTTGAGTTCTCTGTATTGTTCCTTTAAAATGTGATCAACATTTGACTGATTTTAATAGTCCTGTACTTGTTTACAGAAGAACTTCCCATGAGCATAACTCCTACTACATTAGATTCTGACACCAGCTTTGCACCAGCATAAATATCTGCATGAGGTGCAAAGCAGTCACTGTGATTTGGGATTCTGCCTTTGAGCTAGAAGTATAAAAAGAATCAACCTCATCTGTGCAGCTTTCTGCCACCTGCTCATCCTCTCAGAATGGGAGATTTGCAGAAGGATCTCTACTTTGGCATCACTGCAGGCTAATGATCAGATTCATGGCTCGTGAGTAGGCACAGAAGGTGTGCTCCTCTTCAAGCTTCTTTTCATTCCTTCACTTCAGACAATCCCACTGAACCTGACTCAACGCTGTGTGTTGTTTCTTCATTTCCATACAGCTCAGACAACCTGGCAGGCCTGGAAGCGCTGAGATACTGTGAGCATGTTTTTCCTTTCCATCTTATGGAGGATGCATCCAAAATCCCAGTCTGCTGTTGTTATCCCAGCTTAAGCTTATGGGCTGAAAATTCAAATGAAGTTCATAAAAGCAAGTGAGATTGTGGGTGCGAAAGGAACCCGCATACCAAAGCTTTTGAAGTTTCTCCACCACTAATGATGTCCCCAGTGATAGTTAATCTTGAAGTAGTGCCCTGCTGCTGCCTGACAAGCTTGTTGCCATGGTGTCTGTCTCTCTCTGTATAACTGGCACGTACAGCATAAAATCCTCTCTTCCCTTAATAGAGCAAATTATTCCAGTTGTTAGTGTTGGCCATTCATTAACTCCTTCCTCTGTCTTTGGAAGTCTTGTTGTAGCTCTCACCTGAAATACAGGCTCCTGTCGGCACAAGCCACCTGTGGGGATGGGCAGTAGGGCTGCCTGGTGTGGTTCCTGGGAGGGATGGGCATACCAGAATAAGATTGTGGCACAGAAAATAATCTGTAGGAACAGTCCTGGAAGGTGGACAAAAGAAGCACCTGAGCAAGTGGTGCTTCCAGGGAGAAGCAGAATGAGTCAGCTTTCAGCAGTATAGGAGCAGAGTGATGCCAGGAACTGCAGGAAAGTGTTTCTTCCTTGGCTCTTGCTTTCAGGAAAGAAGACACGTGCATTTTCTTCATGCACTGGGCTGACTCAGAAAATCAAGTGCTCTTCTCTTATTTGGAAAACTCTGCAGACATTACTTGTTTTAATCTATTCACTCAGCTCTAAACGTGTGAAAACTCCATTGCGATCTCAAGGGATGATTCATGTATTTCTTCTAACTCAGCTCCTATTCATACAAAGGAGAAAAAAAAAAAAAGCAGTGATACTTTCTTGAAATCCAAACTAGCTGTTCTACTTCTCAGCATGATACCTCAAGCAACCTAGGTTCCCTAGACTAGTTTAAATGGTCTGGATTTTCCTGTAAAGGCAACAGTGAGGAACTTCTTATTTCATCTTACAGCATTTCAGTTGTCTTTACATTCCCACACCACTTTTTATATTCTCTATCTTATTCTCCTAACTGCACAGACAGTCACATTTATACATCCATTGTATGCCTCAGTTTGGCTGATGTAGTAGAATGTTCTAACATTCCTCTCTCTGACGAGGAGGAAGGAGCTCCAGACAACCTGGCCTATCAGTTGGGTTGTGGAGTGGGACATGGTAATCTTTTCTAGAGTTTTGCCAAAATTTACCAGTGCTGCCTAATTCATACCTAATTCACTTAAATTCGTACCTGTTTTCTGTTTCTTTACTCAGCCCTGTAGCTCCATGGGGACAGCACTGAACTTCCCCCAGGGGATGGCCCTGCCTTGGCAGCGGCACAACAGACTACACAGACAAAATAAGCAGCTTCGGTCCCACTGAGGGCCTCCACTTAGGCACAAAAGAAAAGCAGCTGATCTATCACCAGGAACCCATTCTCCTGCTGCCTGTAACCCCTCTCAGAGATGTCAGGCTACTTCTTGGCCAGCTGGAAGAGAAAGAAAATAGAATGTGACATTGTGATGTTGCTTTAGCTATAAAATCATCATTGCCTTCTTTATTAATAAAGGAAATCCTTTTGGCACAGACTAGCTACAGATATCACAGGATTTAGGATTTCCAGAGATTTTCACTTCTGTGTCTTACTGTTTTTGCATGACTTTAGCATGTCCAGAGTAGGGCAATGAAGCTGTGAATGGTCTGGAGCAGAAGTATTAAGGAGAGCAGCTGATGGAACTGGGATTTTTCAGTCTGGAGAAGAGGAGGCTCAGGGGAGACGTTATTGCACTCTACAACTGCCTGAAAGGAGGTTGTGGTGAGGTGGGGATTGGCCTCTTATCTTCGTTAACAGAGACAGGATAAGAGGGAATGGCCTTAAGTTGATCCAGGGTAAATTCAGTTTGGATATTAGGAAAAACTGGCACAGGCTGCCCAGCGAGGTGGTAGTCACCATCCCTGGAAGAGTTCGAGAACCATGGAGATGTGGTACTGAGAGGCATGGGCTAGTGGGCATGATGATGGTTGAACGTGGTGATCTTAGAGGTCTTTTCAGCCTTACTGATTCCATTGATGATTCATTTTAAATGCCATCAGTGTAGGCTTGACCAGGAAATAAAATCTTTTATTTGAGACCTGATATCAGCAAGACACTTGGCACAGTCACTAAGCTAACTAACTTGCATGTATTTGCTAAGTCGTGTATGTTTTCATGGGCTGTAATCATAACTTTGGACTGCTGTGAAATTTATCCAGTGCACAAGCCAAAGAAGGTAGGAACCCTCAGTATTTTAAGAGGCTTTGTGTCTGATACAGTTTACAGTAAATTGTATTTTAGAAGCTCCCCATCTTTGCCCATTAATATTTGGTAAGTCAGGATGAAGAAATGCAGTGTTCATCCAACAGAAGGCTGTTCTCATTCAGTGCTGGAGTGAGGCTAATTGAACCAGCTCAGATATGGTGGGGTCTTCTCCTTCACTGGTCCCCTGGTGGGAACCTCCTGTCTCATGTAGAAGGACATTGTGTTGTGTGATTGCTTCTGGGGAAGACTCGACTGGGAAATGGGAACTGAATATGCAAGAAAGCAGGAAAATATGCTCAGTTTCAGAAAGAATCAGGAAGGAATTAATGAAACAGAAGAAAGGAGGTTAAAGGAACATGAGGAAATGACAAAGGAGCAATCTGGTCTCTAATTTGTAAAACATCTTCAGTGAAAGTCCTGAGAGAACACACTCTCTGAAGCAGCAGTTGTGAGCTTAATAACAACGAGCATGTAGTTGATTCCAGCAGAGAGTGCCAGCATTCTACAAGTTATTTTAATTGGAACTCGTCTTGTTTTTGGGTTGGAATTTTTTGGTGCATGTTTTTACAGGGACTTATAATGTTTGAATTTCAGACATGCTGGTCTGGTGCAGGAGAGCTTGAAGGAGGAATTACCTAACTGAATTTTAGTGCCCAGGCTGACAAGTGCACAAACAATAAAGAAGCTTCGTGAAGAGAGAAAATAAACTTTGCAGGTCAGATCCTGCCTCATATGATATCATCAGTAAAGGGTAAAATTGGGATTTTAATACTGGTGTGGGTCACACTAAGGATTTCCTTGTATTCTGCCATTTAGCAGACAGGTTCAGCCTTCAGACTAAGAAGTCTGATGTTCTGCTCTACTTTTCACCAGCAACTTCCACGGCAGGGCATCCTTGCTGTACTCACTCAAACTGCTACCACCTGAATTTAGAACCTGACTGAGAGCCTCAGAGCTGAGACTTGCCTGTGTCCTGTTGCCACCTGTGTGGGGATGCCTCAGCTTGAATGTGCTGCATTCCTTTAGAAGTGCAGAAATATTTTAGTTTTCACAGTTTTTGGCATCTAGCTCAGACAAACAGGTTCCAAGTACAAGGTATTTTTCTAGAAAGAAGTCCTCTGAGATGCTCTGTCCTAGAGGCATATCACAGCATGTCTGCACATCAGGAGGATCCAGTTCCTTCTGAAATACAGTGATAGCGCTGTTTCCATCTGAAATGTGTCTATGGGGAACTTGTTTCCCTGCCACACACACTCTCTCCTCATCCTTGGTGATGTAGTGGTTTAAGCCCTTGAGTAGGATGGATGCAGGAAGCTCTGTTTCAAACCTTTCTTTTCTGCAGGTGATTCAAATCAGCATCTCCTGTCCCCAGGATAGGCTCTACCACCCTGCCCTGTGGTGGTCTCGGAGGGGAGGCTCCTCTCCACTCCTCTGGAAGCTACACCACTGCACTAAATACTCAAATACCAGAAAAATAGAAAGCCAAAATGAGAGGGAGCCCCACTGGAGTTAAAGCCTCTTCATAGAGCTGTGTAGCCTGAGGTCTGAACCCCAGAATAAGAGCTATACCATTTTGGAATGTAATGGAACTGCATAATGGTGATGTCCTGTTGTCAAGGGGGGGGGGAAGTACATATCTGAAGGCAAGGTACATTTTGTAAGTGCCACACACAGGACATGTCTTAAAAAGTCAAGTAGCCATCAAATTAAGATACTGCTTCTCCAAATTCCTATGCATAGAACAGTTGAAATTTTTATAGATGTCAGGAGTATTATTTTTGCATTTCAGGTTTGTCTTACTCCAAATGAACACTTCAGTTTTGGGATTTCTGTAATTTTTAAAAGAGTATAAAAAATAGCATTGCCCAGATGCCTTTATTTCATTTAAAAGTAGGTGGCAATATAATGATAATTGGCTTAGGGATACTTGGAGAGGAAATATTTCCATCCCTAAACTCAGGATTGTTACATGGATGGATGGAGGCAACTAAATCAGAATAGAAGCCTTTCTGAGGGTGTTCAACTAGAACTAGAATAAACCTGGTCAGATCACAGAGGTTTGCTGTATTGAGCAAAAAGTGAACTGTGTGTTTTGATATTGGTTTTGGTAGGTTGGAATATTCTAATATGTGTAGTAAATTATGCTACATGCCATTGGAGTGGTCAATAGAAAACTCCAGGAATAGAGTTCATTTGGAGACACAATTAAAGCAAGTAAAACCAATTAAAACACCAGCAGACCTCTAAAGTACCACAAACCCAGACATGACTGTGCTGCGACGTTTTCAACCTGCACTCCCTGAACATTTACTTCTAATTAATTTTCTTAATTGCATAACAGTGCACTCCCTAATTACACCTGGGGAACCACTCTTGGACTGTAACAGGGTTTTTATCTATTGCTTGGATTGTTCTGGCTGTTGCTTTATCAGTGTTCTCCCCAGCCTAATTTTGTGCCAGCCTTTATGTCTGTGAACACAGACTGCTTGGGGAATGCTCGACAGATCCTTCAGCTGATGCAGCTACATCTCCAAGGACCAGATGGATACCCTTATTCACACTGAGTTACTACTTGAGCAATGCCATTGAAATCAATGGAATGACTGCAGAGACACTTACTGCTTGATATAAGGGTTTTGTGAAGAGCTCATACAAAGAACAGCCAGAGGAAGCAGTTCACAGTGCACATTCACAGTTTTATTGGTCCTACAACACCCAGGAGGTAGACTATGCGTTCTTGAGTGCTATCTAATTTGGAGACATAACTAAGTCCTAATGAACAGATGGCATACTCCTGAAACATTGTGCACAGTCAGCACCCAAAGTAGTCATTTCCATGTGATGCTGACAGAAATGAGCAGCCTTACACCTAAGACACCTCTGAAACTCTCCAGCCTTTGTGGCAGCCTACACAGCAGTATGGACAGGCACAGAAAAGTAATTATAATCAAGCAGTAAAAAGACAGCAATCCAAAATCCTGGAGCGAGGAATCTGCTTTTGTTTCTGTGGGAATCTATGCCTCAGTGCTGCCAAATATTGGGCAGTATAATATTGGCTGGGCAGTAACGTGCTTTGTTTCATCCAGATATGCATGACAGAGGTTAAACATCTATAGTGAATTCCAGGTTTTTCAGCAGCACCACTGTGCTTTAAAGTTGTAACTTTGGGTTTCTATCTCTGAGAAGAAGCTAAAGTCTGGTGCTTTTTTGCCCTGTTCTCACATTTACTGAAAACACCCCAACATTTCATAATAGTGTTTGGTAGATTTAATTATTTTTTCCTCCTTTATTTTCACATTTTGTAACACCTGACTATTTAGCCAACAGGTTTACTAGGAGCTCCCCTGAAAACCTCTGCTTCACCCAAGGAGAAGTAATGTTCAATATAGTGCTGAAAGAAACACTGAAGAAATAAATTTAAACCTGATCAAAGCTAATGTATTCTACAGAATGTTAACTAAATGGTAGAGTTTATTGTTGCTGGATCTTGTTGCTAGGCAAGGCATGAAAAGTGACCAGATGCAGTAAATCACACTTTCAGTACCCAGTTTTGGCCAGTTATTGAATTGGCTGAAAAATGCTTGACCAGTAAAAATTACCCTAAAGAAGAGGATAACTTATAAAAGATAAATTGCCCTTTCCTACAAAATAAAAATAAATTTCAAAGTGCCAGCTTGAAGACACTAAGATACGCAGTAAAAATATTCTACATCATCTCCATCTTTAGCAATTGTGTAAAACCTCTCTGGATCTCAGGCTCTGTCCCTATCCCTCCCTCAAGAAGCACTGCACTGGGACAACCCACAGCTCTAACCTTCAGATCTGATGATAATGATAACTGTAGTTCCCAGATCACCTGAAAAAAATGTCTCCTTTGTAAATCCTCTTTTCTAGCAGCTCTATAAAATTACTTTTGGGATGAAATAAAAACCCTTTAGAATTTTAAATAGATGTCCTGATAGAGATTAGTCTCAAAAGGGAAAAGTCTAGGTGGCCAAAGGGACAAATACTTTTATCTGTAAGCCCCTTTCTTAGCGAGGATAATTATACAGGCTCTACAGCTTCTTTTTCATCTGGCTGTTTTAACACAGTAGCACATAGCTTCAGCCTGAGTTTTGTTCTGCTGCCTATTTGAGCAACCAAGATCTGCGAGACGGATCTGCTTTCAAATTGGATATGACGTGTACCAGGTGCCGCATCCATGAGCACCGCCAAACAATGAAATCCCAAAATTGCCTTTCAGCGTTGCTTGATTAGCATTAGTACAGAGCAGCAGCAAGGTCTGCCCAAGCCTCAGGGCACTTGCTCTCTGCAGTGCACTTCAGATTGCACTGCCAGTGGCTTTCCAACCATTGTAATTTCTAGGAGTGTAAATGGAGTAAAGCAGGCTGCAAAAGCAAAGGATAGCTGACTTTAGGCTGGGACTTGGGAGGTTCAGCTCTCTGTGTTGCAATAGACTTGCATGATTTTGAGGAAAAAAAAAACATTTAATCTCTCCCGGAGTCTCCATTTTACAGAATTGTAGAATTACAGAATGGCTTAGGGTGGAAGAGAACTTAAAGATCATCTATTTCCAACTACTGTTCTTTCTTCTACAGCTTCTCTCTCCCATCTACTTGATTGAGATCTGAACTACTGCTCAGTCTGCATCTCTGCTCTAACTTAATATGTCGACATGCTTCTCTCTGATGGTGTAACATATGACCCAGATTACCATGATGAATGATTATAGAATCATAGAATCATTTATGTTCAAAGAGGACTGTGAGGGCAGCATTACTGGCTCATGTCCCGCAGTGCCCCCAGGTCTTCTTTGGCAGGGCTGGACTTGAGGTTACACCAAATAAAATAGACACTGAAATTTTCTTCAGCATGGACCCTGGGTGCCATCTTTGCTTTGAGTGAATTTGCATAGTATAAATTGTGAACTCAATAAATGATTCCCCTGGTGATGTAGGAGGGGAATAAAATCTGGATCACACTTTTCAGAGTTTATAGGAGTGAGAGGAATAAAAGGTGATAAAATGTGAGTTATCACTGAAGTCATAAGTCTGATTCCAAAGGTCAGACCAGCTAATAAAACAGTTCATTCCTTTCAGTTCAGATTAGGATGCTTTAATCCTTAAAATATCCTTGCTGAATTTAGTCAGATATGCCAGTGCCTGTGGCTACCTCTAAAAATGAAAACGATGCATTTCAGCTTTGGACATCAGTTGAACCACAAGGATCACAACTCACCATGTGGGTTAATTCCCTTAACCCAGAATGACTGACTCAGTCTGATTTATCCTTGCTGAAATGTTCTCGTTTTGATTGATCACATTCTAATTTTCCTTATTTCTTTCATACATATAGAATGTATTATGTCCATTCCTATCCTGAATGCAATGCTTTTTCTCTCTAAACAGACATGGACAGGTTGCAAAAGCTACAAGATATTGATTTTGCTGATACTGAACTCTAAATTAGAGCTAATTTCTGAGTACTTGTAAATAATTCTGTGAATTTGTTTTGAAAAAGAACTCCATTGAAACATACCAAATAGGTACAGACCTTTTCATATAATAACATAAAGCTTATGATAGCCAAATTCAAATACAGTAGGGATACATATATTTTTCTCTTTAGAAAAAAAACATGCAAAATAATAGGGAGATTAAAGATACCTTAAAAGTCATTTAGGATAAGGAATTTCCACTGCCTTTCCAGATGGTTGCATCTTTTATTTTCACCTAAGAAAGAGATGCCCTTGACTTTGGGTTCAATACAGTCATGCTGCCAGTGATTTCTACTCATGGCTGTCCACTGGAACTTTCTTGCAGAGGCTCTTCAGGAGCTGCCAGCACTGATAACACTGATAACAAGCAGTGACTGTGCATGGCACTTCCTTGCCTGCAGTGTGGGTGACACAGGCATCCCCAGCTGAGTCTTCCAGCTCTGCACCCCATGGTAATGAGCCTGAGCTGGAGAGCCATCAGCCAGACTCCTCCCTAGAAGAACCCATGTTCTTGTGGGTAGGGGAAGCATGGGACATGAAGGCAGATAAGCTGCTAGAAATTCAGATGCATGGTATCAAGGAGCTTTATTATGCTGTTTTAAGATTATAGAGTCGTGTTTTATAAGCAGCCAACTGTCACAATGAAAAATTATTACATTTTGAAGCATAAACAGAGTCTTTTTTTATTGCTAGTTTGAATCCTGTGCCTTTGCAGTGCCCCAAGGCCAACATTTCATATTGTTAATACATTCATTTCTTAGTCCAGTTTTATTTATTTGTTTATTTATTTTGCTTGTTTGATAAACATCTAGTGTGTGTGCCTGACCTGAGCGGCACAAGGTACATTCCGGTTGGGTAAATTTAATGAACTGTGGGAGGCTGGGAGACGAGATCGGGAAGTTTTTGAAGACAGTGCTCATATTTCATCTGGTGTCATGGCAGCTGAAGTTAAACTCTAATTAATATAGTTCACTGCCAGTAATAAGTAACTTTACTGACCTTTGATTGTTAATTTTTCAATACATATCAGGAGTCGAATAAGACTATGGAGGTATAACCAAGGGGCACCACTGGGAAAAAACAGAGAGAGGGTATTATTGTGGTACTCTCAGAGTGTACACACTCTTTATTTAACCACTGTTCTTCCTATCACCTACCCTCGGGCAGCCAGAAGCTAATAAGCCTATAATCCAGAGAGATAACTTAACACTGATCATTAAGTGTCACTGAATAACAAATTTTAAGTTAATTATATCACATCCTAATAAGACCAGCCCTGTTGACTCCTCACTTATAATCATAGAATAATCTGAATTGAAAGAGACCCATAAAGGCTGTAGCAGAAATGCTAAGTCACAGCTTGAACCAGTGATTGAGCACCTGGTGGTAAGGCAGGGCCAACCCAGGGGAGCTCAGGTGCATGCAATGCACTGACTGACCAGAAGAGTTGGAGCCAGGATCCACCCCTTCCCAGACCTCATTTAAGGGACTAGGAGGCAGGATGAGAACCAGGCTCTCTTTGTACATATGAAGCTTTTTCCGCGGCAGTGGAGAATTGGGCCCTGACAGAGGCCACTCGTGCAAAGACAGGCTTTGAAAACAAGAAGTGAGGAAGTTTCTGGTCTGAAGGTGAAGAATTGATGCGTGAATATGGTTTTGAGAATGAAAAAAATGACTTTTGCTTATGGCAAGCAGTCAAAACTGTTCACCTTTTTTTAAAGATTTTTAAAAGATGGGTACATGGGATTAAATGAAAGGTAGGAGAGATATTAATTGAATAACATGGAGTATCTGGTGATGGGTGGAACAGTTGCAGAAGGAAAAGACCTTCACAGCAGTGTTTTGCAAAATGTTAAGTGTGAAGACAAGGAGAAAAGGGGGGCGGGGTTGTTTTTCTGTTTGATCTGAGGCTTTTTGTCTTCACAGCTGGGGGTCTGCTGAAGACTCTCTGTCTGAACATGGGGAGAATATCATTGAAATAATATACCTTTGAAGGAAACCCAAAGCACAGCTTTATATTTACAGATCTGGTACAAAGCATAGGAATAACAGGCTATGAGAATGGCTATGGCAACCAGATAAGATACAAAGAGTTTCTAAATCCCAGTGGCTGAATGGATAATAATGCTGGAGGCATATTCATGCTGTAATTTGTATTCAAAGCCTGAATGCTACGCAGAGACCATTTCTTGCACCTGGAATTCAGAACAGGTCCACTAAAAGTTATGGTTGGAATTTAACAGAGAGATGTGATCTCTTATCTCTTATTATGTGAGATGAGTCAATTCAAGGTTTAATCTTCTCCAAATAATATACAGCAATCTACAAGAGGAAGTGAAAATTGCAGAGGTAAGGAAAGATGTTTCGTTTTTTCTTATAACACAGGAATTAGCAGAAAAGACATGAAATTATTAATGAAGATAATTAAAGGGAAGAACATCTGCACACAATACGTAATTGAATTTTGCACCTCCTTGCCATAGGATATTTTGGCTATCACAAGTAAAAATGGGCTGAAGAAGCAATTAGACAGAATCAGGGGAGAAAGGTCTCTTGTGGGCTATTAAGCCTCTAGAAATCCCTAAACTGGTGACTCTGTAGAGCGAAGAGAGAGCAGGGGAGGCACATGCTATGCTTATCCTGTTCCCTATGCTCTTTTCCTACAAATCTTTCATCGCTCAGACTCAGAGACAGGATGCTGAGCTAAACAAGCCTTTGCTGTGACCCTGTGTGGCTATCCTCATGAATTACACAAGACCCAATCCCATACGCGCTATGGATGCAGTTCACATCCATGCAGAGTGCTGGCTTATGGCCTTGCAAATTCTACTGAATATTTACAGTGAGAATTTAAGGAGAACCTAAGCAGCAGAGCTGATGAATTCATATGATCCCATTTCACCCCACCTGGAATTACATGCTGCCTCTTCTGTGAGTGTTCTTTGGCTTGGGTGTAATTTGATATGCAATTAGTCAAACATCCTCTCCTGCGATATCTGTCCTGTTGTGAACAATTAGCATTGCGTAAGGGAATACATTCTGAGGCTCCAATCTTGAGGATTCCTGTCAATTTGCATTGACAGCATGCTTATAAGAAAGAAGCAGACAGCTCCAGCTGGAATTGAGTGGTAGTAGCTACAGAGGCAGCCACACACCAGCCCACAGATGGTCTGTCCTTTGCTCACATTCTTGGCTTTGCCTGCTTAAATTATCCTTTTGTTTTTATGTAATTTTTATGTAAGCCATGGCATATGCTTAAATGTCCAGGAATACAGTTATCAGTATTTCAGATGTGGATTAACACCACAAGTAGAGGGCTCTTAGATACTCTAACATGCAAACCACAGGAAAGAAAGTCTTTGGGATGGTTTGTTCTCGTCAAAAAACAGGGGTGCAGCTGGTGGAAGGTTGAACTGATGCTGATCTCTGGGTGGCTGAGAGCAAGCTGCCTGAACAAGGAACTATTTATATTCTTTTGCTTCTAACAGTGGTTCTCATGGTGGTGAGTTTTTCTCCATGTGACAGCTGCTCATGAGTAGCTAGGTATCTTACAAGCCTTTGCAGAAATTATTTCCTGAAAATATGTAAAACTCTCCTAAACTTGCCCTCAACCAGAATGACACGTTCTGAGAGAGAGCTGGAAGAGGTCCTTGTTTTGGTGCTTGGAGCTCATGTGTTGGAAATGCTATCAGATGCTGTCTTTCTTAGCTTTGTAAAGCCATTTAGCTGTGTTCTAAAAGTAATTGGCTTTTAGTACTCCAGCTAATCAGATCCCTTCTTGGTTTACTCTGAGCTAATTAACTCTCATCTTTTTGAATTATTCCCAGTGCAGCTGATCACCTAAAGACCTCTCGTCTCTGTGCAGCAGCTGCTGTCCATTGCTGATAATGTGAGACATCCTCCTTCACGAGATGTCTTCCAAAACAGAACTAGAGCAAAGTGCTGAGCAGTGCTGGAGTACTGCACCAAATAACAGCCTTTGTTGTAGCTGCAAATTTTGCTCTCTGGGGAACTCTGCCTACTACTCTGGATGATGTTTTTCTATTATACAGGCTGCAAAATGTTACCAGGGAACAAGACTCCATGCATGTGGGACAGCTAAGCTTGATCACATGTCCTTGGCCTTCAGCAGCTGATCATCTGTGCATGGTATAAGACTACAGCACAACATAGGGTGCAGAATGCAACATAATTTTTCAAGCATGAACAGAACCACTGGGTTATTGTGCTTTTCTGCAGCTCTCAGGCAGTGGTTCTAATGCAAGGAATAGTTGAAGTAACTGAGGTTGTAAGAAGGAATTAAAGTCAGAGAATGTTAAAGCAAAGGAATTGTTGTTTCCAATACTTTTGTAAATGTCAGGTACTAGCTAACAACAGCTACTTAGGGCTAAAGGATATAATGAAGTGGGCTGTTCTTCAGAAAAGAGAGCGCCAAAGCCAGCCAGTTGAACATGCTTATGAATACCATCCCAAGAGTTATGTATTTGTAGCGTCAGTTGTGAATATTTGATTGCCAAAAACACTCAAGAGTAGCAGAGAAGTTAAAGAAGTTGACTGTCTGAAAAGCTAGTCTAGCCTTGCTCTCCCTGATCCTAAAACAAGGGCTGCAATGTTCCTGTGTTATTACCTCAATTCTAAGGCTGATGTTCAGTATGATGTAAGTGAAGGTACAAGGAAACATTGTCCTAACGTCTTTTCTTTGTCAAGGAAAGATGGTATCCATTTAAGAGATTGTTTCTCTCTCCACCCAGCTGGTTGTGGAGAATCCCTTGTTACCTTTTTGTGTTACACTTGGTTATTTATGTACCCAGCATGAAAGCCCTCGACATTAGAGTCATCAGCACTGGAATCAGTTTCTATTCAATGCCTGATACCAAACCCAACCTTTCAGAGGGGATCCCTTCTCTGCAAATCATCCCAAAAGTCAGATCTGAACAGCTGCTGCAATCAGGAGTCTGAAATTTGTCTCTGGGTCTGAGTGTTACAGCATGGCCTGCAAATCTGTCCACTATTAACCTTCCAGATGGCAAGCTGAGGAGAGATACTTCAAGAGATGGGTGTACAGTGAAATCTTAATTAATAGTCACTGACCTTTAAGAGCTAAGAGTGTGAGTCTATGTACTGTGCCAGATAGCACAAATGTCCTAGGAAACAGCAAATGCTAGCTGGAGTGTTAGAAAATACTTTTTTTTAATTATTTTTTTTCCCTCACAGGTAGGACACATTTTCTAATGAGACTACAGCTGTCTACCTCAGATTTGAAATGCTGTTTCTCTACTTTTCTCTTAGATAGCCTAGCACCTTCTTACAGATCATGTTATAATGCTTGGATGGCTTTCAAGTCTGGATTGATCAGTCTCCAAATCTGTCCTTGAGATTTACTTGTCCCAGGACATGCATGAGAAGCTAATCAACTAATTAAAGTTAAACAGGTAGAAATGTGAGGTGATAATTAATTGGGTGGAAATTTTTAATTGTATGGTTTTTTTCTTGCTCACATCTTTCTATCTTGTGTAATCTAAAGGTTCAGTCATGCAAGTTGTTATTCTCCACTGAGCTTCATTATTAGTTTTAATGATGAACTTGCTAACACTACTGTTTCCATATGTCTGTGAATCTTGGCTATGAGCAAAAGAGTACTTTGAACTACTGTTAGTAAGCAACATCTTCAGCTTTTCTCCTGGAGATGTCTATATCATTTCATCATTCTCTCTTCTCACTACAAGTTTCCTACATGTCCAAGTAAAGAGCTCTTCTTGGCTACTTCTTGAATCAGACTCACAGTGAACCCCCCGGAATTTCAGTGACAGATTTTTTTTGCCTCAGGGTCCTTGTTTGGAGGGAATTAGCATTTTCCTAATGTTTGATATGGCCAGAATATGTCTACATACATAGCCATGCTATCTGGATGAGCGATGTGGCCCACGACTCCCACCTTTAGAAACAGCTGCAAGTCCTCTTGAGCAGGCCAACATAATAAATAGTTCCGAGGCTGCTTTACTTCAGTATTTTCTCAGAGCTGATTCAAAGCTGCCTCTTACCACACAACATCCGGGCACGTTGACCACAGGTTTTCCAAAGCTAGTGATTCTTTTTCTTAGAGTTTTGCTTATAGAAACGTGCAAACCACAAGGAAGCTATAGGGAGGCCATCGGTCTTGCTGTAAGCACTGGCTTGACTGTTAGGGCTGGTGATCAGTGTTGAAGGGAGAGGACTTCTGCAGTTGAGCCTGATCCTATCCTACCTGTTGAACACCCACAAAGAACCAGGGAACACTTTGAAGTATTTGGCTTGTGATGAACTGCTCCATCGATGTAATTTGCCTTGCATATTAACTACATGGCCCTTGAAGATGCATCCTCACAAATTTGGTAGCTTATAGTACATGGTTCATTGTGGATGCAAATTTCTCAGACAATGCAGGTGTGATTTGCACAGTGCCTTGACATAATGGATACCTGTACCAATTACATCTAGCCTATTTGATAAAACAGCTGGAGGTAAAGTCAGGATCATTACTTGAGCTCTAGACCAGTAACTTGCTAGCAGGATCTGAATGGAGAAGGTTTCCACAGTCATTTAGTCTTATTCACCAACCTTTGCCCAGAGAAACTGATCTATGGTGAGGGCCAGGGGATAATTAGATTTCTGCCCCCACAACCTCTGAATTGTTATGACTCAGCATGGCCAGTTCAGCTGAACTGAGTTCTCCTGCTGTTTAGGGATTCAGCTAAAGAAAACTCATTATATAATGCAAAGTAAAATGCATTATGAATTGATGCAGCAGCCTTTTCCACAACAAAAAGGAATTAATAATTCCTAGCTCATCCAATTGTCTTTGTACTTAAATGGTTGCAACAAAAAAAAACCCACTCCTGTTATAAAAACAAATTCATTTATTTTTCCAGTGTGGAATTGCCTGTTTACTCTATTCAAACATAAAAGTCTTGTTCTGTTCCATAAAATTCAGTCATACGGCTTTTGAAAGGAAATAAATGGTCTGACTACTGAGCTACTAAAATCTTCCGCTGCAACACAGAAAAATGTATGCATATGTGTTGAGTATCCTCATAACAGTGAGAACTGTGATACTTTACAAGAACCTGGAGACTTACCTCTAAGTCTAGGAAAATTGCAGAATGGTAACAGGGCAGAGTCCTATATCTCATTACCAGGCGGAATGCAATCTTGGTTAGTCACTGCAGACAAAATGGTAAATGTGAATTGTATATAACATCTTCCAGCGTTGTGAGTGATCCTGTATATCTTTAAATTTTGGTTATTCTATCTGTGATGCCTGGCAAATAGCTTACTATTTTCAAGCTCAACTAGAATCACTCAGATGTATATGAAATAATCTTGTTACTGTTTGTGTTGGGATTCACATTAGAATGTGAGAATGTGGGGAAGTGCTTGTGGAAGTTATTTGTAGAAAAGTTAGTGAACTGTATGTGCATAAGGGCATATTTTTGTAGCTGGGTGTGAGTTATGATTTCTATTTTATGAGTATTCTGCTTTAGGCATTTTAGTTCTGCTGGATGTGACAGCTTATAATATTTCAAACAAATTCTCATTTAAGTTAACTGTAGACTTATTTATTCATTCATTCATTCATTCATTCAGCTTTGGAGGCTGCCCAGAGAGGTTGTGGGTGCCCAGTCCTTGGAGGTATTCAAGGCCATGTTGGAGCAGGCTCTGGGCAGCCTGATCTAGTGCTTGATTTAGTGGTTGGCACTCCTGCCCATGGCAGGGAGTTGCATCTGGTTGGTCTTTAAGGTCCCTGCCAAATTAAGCCATTCTATGAAATACAAAGTTGCTTGCTTCTGATCTTTCCTCTAAAGAGAAAATCAGGTGCTACTCTGCCAGAGATAAAGGTACTTCAATGGAAAACTAGCACTAAACCATCACTGTTCTTTATAATTATTTTCTTTCAGAGTAAGACTTTTCTCTACAATTCACAACGTCAGTTTCAGTCTGTTCAAATAAAATATTTCAGCATGAATGAAAATAAAATGAGGATTCCGCTATGGAAAATTGACTTCTATTATCTCACAGATCAACTTTCCCAGAGTTACTGTTAGATGTTACATTCCTCAACAGTTTTAAACATTATAGTACAAGCATGACAATGATGAGATAAGAGGCAGATATGGGTGACAGTCAAAGAACTAAATCTTCTCTAATCTTCTCGAGTGTAAATCCACTTACTTCAGCCATGTAACTCTAGAGAGTGATTCCAGTGTAAGAAAGCAGACCAGACATGCACTGACTCCTTTTTTGTTGTCATCTTTACAGTTTTACCTGGTAGTTACAGCACAGTACAGATAAGGTGAATATGCTCTATAGCCTCAGCTAAGACTTCAGTGTTTGAAATACTGGTATCTGTGATCAGGTATAACAGGTATAATCATCAACAGGACTTGTGTGGGTATGAATGGGAAAGCCTAAAGGTTTCAGTAACAATCCTTTTACTACTGAGAGGAAAGGCAAATCCTCATGAATTTCAAAGGACCTGTGATCTAAGTCTCCAGCAGGCAAGTAAAGCTGTCATGGCAAACCCTCCCTTACTGGGATATCTGTGAGAATCACGGAAAAATGGAATCCTAGAATGGTTTGGGTTGAAAGGGACCATAAAGGACATCTAGTCCAACCCCTCTGCCTTGAGCAGGTACTTCCTCCCACTAGACCAGGCTGCCCAAAGCCCCATCCAACCTGGTCTTGAACACTTCCAGGGATGGGGCATCCGTGGCTTCTCTGTGCAACCTTCTTTCAGTTTAAAGCAGTAACCTCATGTCGTGTGACTGCACTCCCTAATGAAGAGTCCTTCCCCATTTTTCCTGTAGGCTCCCTGCCTTACTCCTTACTGGAGTGCCAGTCTGTAAGGTCTCCTCAGAGCCTTTTCTCTAGGCTGAACAAACTCAGCCTGTCTTGTGGCCCTCCTCTGAACTTGCTCTGACTCATGTCTTTTTTGCACTAGGGGCCCCCAAGCTAGACAGATACTCCAGAATAAACAAACTTCTGAAGAACAGGAAAGCCTCTATCTACCAGAACAATTAATCCATAATTTTTTCTTCCATGGATGCTGTTTTTACACTTAGAATAGCTAAAACATTGTTTTCCTCTTCCATTATTTAATTTCCCCTTTCTACTAACTTTTGAGTATACTGACTAATTTAACACACAATGTGAAAAAGAAAAGAAGTTGACAAAGATAGCAATTTTCTATGTTATGTGGAAATCTGAGTCTGGACAGGGAGTAAAGGCCATGAATCAATGCTCCTATAGAGCAGCAGGTGAGGAGAATTACATCACAGGTGAAGCACTGGTGGCAATGGCTGGGATTTTTCCAGCTCTGCCCTAGCACAGCCAGGACTGCCAAAAGAGGTGCCTGGGATGGCAGGAGGGCTTGAGGGACAAGGACACAACATCAGTCCTACTGCTTGCAGAACAACTCATAAATTCATCACCATTACTTTTTGAGACATACTCTGAACAGCCCATAAATTGTTATGACTAAAATTACTCTAGTCAGCATGGCAGCCAGTTAGCATTAAATCACCATTGTATATAATCCAGAAGGTAAAACCTCTAAATCTTTTGAAAGGTTTGTTCTTTTGACTAGCAATTTCACAATCTTGTAAGAAGATGAGATATAAGACCTTTCTGGCAGAAAAACAGAGGAGAGGCAAAGAAAAAAACATCATGTACTTTTCTGAGTCTACTGTAGTTTCTAAATGCATTTCTAATGAATTATGTACTTTGAGATGACTTATTTCTTCTTTCTTCAATCTAACCTAGGCCCTGACACTGTGAAAACATCTGTACAGAGCCCTGCTCCCTTTGTTGGATATGCAGGACTTTTTTTCCTGAGTAAGATAAAATACATATGATCAGGATTTTTGTGTGATGTATGTGCTTTATTGCATTTGTTTTCCATGTTCTGGACATGGTTATAATGAGTGTGATCATAATTATTTGCTGAGTAACTTATTTTCAGCACTCCCTTACACTTCTCTTGGGCTCCACCTAGTTTGGGTTTCTCACTGGTGTTGTAGATCATATCCTGGAAGTTTGACCCAAATCCCAAAGAAATAAATAAGAATATTTCTTGGGCCTTGAACTGAGAGTGGTCTGTTGGCTTACCTCAGCACAGCTCTGCTCCTCCTGGCTCAGGTAGCTTTCAGTTTTGCTTTTCCTATGCTGACATTTTTCCTTTGGGAATTCAGTAAGTGTTGCCTAGAAACACCTGTGTCTCAGAGTCAACAGAAGCACAGCAAAATAGCCACAGAATCAGGTATGTGCAAAAAGCCCATCTGTTCCCACCAAGCTGAATTTGAGGAGGTAATTCACATAATTCACATAAATATATTTATACTAATCAAAATGCTCTTCAATGATTTTTCTCCTTGAAGCTTTTTAGCAGCAGCTTGCATTGCCCACAAATTTACTAGTGAACCTTACAAATCTAATAAGTGCCAGTGCATTAGTAAAATATTCTGCTAGCTTCTGGATCGGTATAAGTAAAAGTTTTAATTACTGAAATTATGCAGTTGTAAAAATAATTTAATGAAATTATTCTTCCCATTTGTATTCATGGGCTCCCTGTTTTCAGGCACTGTGAGAAGTACTAAATTGCACTGAGCTGTGGTAGAATTACTCTCAGCGATGTAACTCTGCCGAAGGAGTGTGCACGCTAATGGCTTCAGCTCTGAGCAAAACCAAACTGCAGGGAAGTACATTCAGCACATTGTAAGGAGGATTAAATGTAGCATACAGCTTTTGAAGTCGTGATCTTTTGTCTTTTTTTTATGGACCTACGACCTTGGCATAGAAAAATTGCTTCTATATGAAGCTAAGAGGACTAGTTCCTGATTCCAGTGAAGTCCTTAACATAGCAGCTTTTGCATTCCCTGGTACAGAATGTGTCCCTCACAAATGAAGTTTTCTGGATGATGCCTTAATTAAAGTGCATCCTCTCTAATCTGAACTGATGTCTGTTTATTTCAAAACCAATTATTTCATCATGTTTTCCTCTGCTAAAAGATCTTTGCTGCCTGAATGAGACTGCCAGCTTCTAGGGGCAAAGACCACAGGTAATGAGATAATGATATGTTTGCTAAACAGTATATTGGGAGGGAAGTTTGTGATCGCAATATTGGCTCAATGTGATTCATTTTCAGGTATAGATGAAATTTTACAGTTTATCCCACATTTGCAGTCATAAATAATCTTTGTTCTCAGATTCATAAATAAATCATCAGCTGAAATCCATCCTGCCACCCAAATGGTCTCAAATTATCTCTGACTCAATTGTGACAGATCAAACAAGAACTCCTTGATTCAAGTCATTTGCAACAAAATTTATCATATACAGCTCCTCTCTTGTGCGTAAGCCTTGTGTATGTGAAAAACTGTAACAACCTCTGTGGCTCTTACTTCAAAGGCACTTTTCCTGAAAATGATAATGTGAACTTTCTAACTTAAAACGTCCATCCTACACCAAATTGATGCTGAACCCTTCTATGACAAATAAAGTTAATTGGACCAGAGGGCAGTGGTCAGCCAAGGAACGGTGTTTGCTGCTTGCTGATATTCAAAATGGGCAAAAAGAAAACAGGCTGTAATACATCTCAGTAGTTCAGAAGCACTGATTTCTCAAAGGTGAAGAAAATCTTGTGAGTCTGATAGTGTGAATAAAAAACATCATAAAGAGCAAATATGATTGAGAACTGTGAGCTCTTTCAAGATGAGTTCAATAAAGAGCCAAAATCTGTGATTCCATGATTCCAATATCAAGAAAGATGACAGGGTTACCTGAAAGGCCTTCTAGAATCTGAAAATATTGCAGAAGCAATTAGGAATAAGAATTGATAGGTCATCAATTGAAAAGGATAACAGAACAGCCAATTATATACGAGAATTTGTGAAGTGTGGAAAATGGAGAGAGGAGAGTAAAAAGGCAGCTAGGGATTTTTTTAGGAGCAGGGTGTGTACAGGACAGTGGTAACTGCCTAAAAAGATATCACCTAAGATGGAGTAATCCCTTTGGAAAGGGTTGGGCCTACTCCAAGCTTCTCAACAGTGAAAGCAAGTTTGACATTTGTTGCTCCAAAGAAAAGGATTCATCTTCCAAGGGAAGACTGTCCATGTCCCTGCTTTTCCCTTATTGCCACTGGTCTCTGGTAGCTTGAGCAGGTTCGGATCACATTTAAGAACAAAAAAGGCCAGAAGGATTCAGTGTATGGCAGCTGGAATTCGAATTGGATAACTGAGGATCTTATTTCTGTGTGGAAAGCAATTAACTTGTTTGAACAAGCTGCCACAAGAGAACGGGATGCACTTATTGAAACATAGGTCTAGCTAAACACCAATATTCTTCAGCATACAGAACATACTGGGCTAAATGAGAGAAATATAATGGTCAGTGACATTTAGAAGGTCTGATTAGATGAAGATAAATTTAACATTACATTCTGAGAGCCTATCATCTCAAGCCATTGCCATCATCACCACTATCCATAGTCCCAGCCATGCATGCCATATCTGATATTTTATGCACCAAGAATACGTTAACACTGCTACCCTGGAGAAATAAGTTTCTATTTCAGCTTGTGCTCTGCACTTTGAGGAAAGCAATCACCTCACGTAAATTAACATGAATGCCTAATTACAAAGAGGAGCAATGCTTTAAGATGGCACTAAACTTAATAAAAAGGAATAATTAATATTATCTCAATTAACCTGTTGATGAAGACTAGACCTGGATGGATTTACTTTCCATTAGCAGTGATGAATTCTATGGGGATTCAAATACCTGAAAGCTATCATACAGTCAGTTCAATATTGTCTTCTTTTTACTATGAATTTCCCACAACATGCAAGAATTGTGGTCATGACTTTTCTAGTTAGCTTTAGTTATCAACTCACTTGATCATAGCTACCAGATAGTGAATTACAAAACACAGAACCAAAAAAAGGAGAACGGATCACACACAGGGAAAACCTGGATGGACCTGAACTGTTTTCTGTACAGAGAGCCAAAAGAAAGACTGATAGGGTCAGCACAGCTGAGTGGCAATATGGCTATAGCTGCATTAAGCTATTTTTTGTGGCTGCATGAAAAACATTAAAAAAAAAAAAAAAAAAAAAGTAGAAAAATAAAGAAGGAAATTAGAGATGACAACAGCTCATATCCAAAGTCTTGCTCCTTTGAAGTCTCCTAATGTCAAGAACTACCCAGTACGTTATTCTTTTTGGTCTCTTTCTTCTGGCTGCAACAATGCACACTGTACTTAATTTCCATTGTGGATTTTTTTCTAAAAGTTTACTTCGTGCCTTGGCTTTTATTGCATTCATCAGATCATAGAATGGCCTGGGTTGAAAAGGACCGCAAAGATCATCAAAACTGATACTGAAGAAAGTAACCCTAATACCAGGGTAACAGCAAAGTATCATTTTGTAGGTCTTCTGTGGATTTCCTACCAGATCAAGTTAACACAAACCCCTGTATCTCTATCAAGAAACAGGGAAACGAACAAGCATGTGTTGTATGAGAGGTAAATAAACCAGCTCTTAACAGATTCACATTTGCCCATGTGTTGTGTAGTTAAGGTTTCACATGGCATTTGGTTAGGATAGAATCAAAAAATCTCAACAATTTAGAAAACAATCATAATGTGCTAGATAACTTTGACATTTTACGCTTTTCTCTTATCCTTCTTTCAGGATAGCAAAACTATTTGCACTGGAAGAGATCTTAAACAGCATCCCTGCTCTTGCCACAGCCTCTCAAGGAGAAGGTGTGAATGCACCTGCTTTGTCTCCCCTCCTCTCCCCTCCTCTCATGGGGACTCCTCTCCAATCCCTCCTTCCTCTTTTCCTGTGTCCTGAAGGAATACGTAAAGCTGCTCTTTATGGGAGGAAAAAGGTAGCACATAATTTTCTACTTTTTTAGTGATTAATCAAACGCTTGAAGGCAAACACAGTGCACACAGGCTCTGCAAGCAGGAGATGTGCACACCTGTATCCCATTGGGCCATGCAGCCCATTCATTTTGCGCCTGGGAGGAAATCTCACCTCATCGGCTTGTGCAAGGGAAGGCACAAGTTTTTAATTAATGAGTGATGAGTACCATTTGTGTTTGGAATGGTGTTGCAAATCAGGTGCTGTGTTTTGTGTTTGTTCACCTCCTGTCCCGCGGGATGAGAAGTATTCATAATAGATTTAAATTGTTTCAGATCCTGGAACTGCTTCTCTTCATATTGTTCTGATAGCAGTTGCTGCCTACTGGAAAGTAAGGGCCAAGCACAGTCACAGCAGTGGTGGTAAGCACGATTTGGCAGAAAAGAACCAAGGTCTTCACGTGATCGTGAGCAAACCTTTCAGTAAATTCTGTGCAGTTGGGTTCTCCAGCTAGCCTGGTACCATTTATTTTTTTCCTGTAATCTCCTCTAAACTTGGTGATGGCAATAAAAATAATTACTGTTCTATACTAATTGAATTGTAGCTGTCATTAAAGCGCTCTTCAGATTAAGATTTTTTGTTAGTTATGTGAAAAGGGTCAGTATGAAACAAAAATGTAGTGCAAACTCCATCTTCCCTATGCTACCTATTTTTCTAATAAAATAAAACCAGTACTAACTGGTAAAACTATGTTGGTTTTCCCATTACCAGTGCTGGTGAATTGGTCTCAGATGTGGTTTTATGGTTACAAGTGATAGTGGCTCAGTGAAGGATAAAGATTTCTCCTATCGTATTGCCTTTTACATCTGGGTGCTATCACACCTAAACAACAGTGACTTTGTTTTAGAAAGGGAAGGCCTAAGTGCCAACCTTGAGCATCTCAGGGTTTCTAAAGCTGCTTTTCTCGAGCCATCATCATCATTAGTGGTTCAGAATTTATCAAAATAATTATCCTCCTCATCGCATATCTGTTCTTGAAAGCATGCTTATGAGGCAAGCTTCTCTTCAAAGCAATCACCTTAAAGCATTCTGTTTAGAATAATTGCTTTCCTGCAATCCCAGCTATTACTGTAGGGACAGCAATCATCTTTTTCAGGAATACATAGGTGAGAAAGATGGCCTTTCTGGAGAGGAGGGAAATGAAGTGATGAAATCGAGATATCCAGTGCAAATCTGCTCAGATTGGTGTACGGGGGAGCCTCTTGTTGAGACAAACACAACAACACTCTGAAGAGGAGAGCCTCCAAGTGTGCTCTGGTAAGGAACAAAGCACACTTGGAGATACAGTGGAAAATACTCAGGGACTCATTTGTTCATGAATACTAACGTAAAAACATTGACATCAACATTAGCTCCAAAGAAGAGGAATTCTTTCCTTGATGATAATCTGGTATATTCACATGGGTTAATGATGCATATCTCATCCACACACACCTTATTTTAGTGAAATAGAGGCTCACTGATTCTTCTAAGTTAAAACAGAAGTATAGCATACTCCATGTATGAAGAAATTGCATGAAGGTTTTATCTGATTTACAGAGGAGGCTTAAATTGAACTGGTAAAGTCAGAAATGATTCACAAATTTGTTTGAAAATGTTTGAAAACTTGAGCCTGGTAAGAATGCAAGAAATATCACTTATCCCAAGTTACTACCTGCTGTAACTGCATGACAAGATCATTATTAAATCTTAGCTCTACATAGCTTTGTGCCTTGCAAGGCATTCAGAATTCTTTTCAGCACACCACTGCGCATTTCTCCTTGTTTTCACCTGCACAATTTTGTTTAGCAGTGTGATGTAAGCAGGCCAGGGGCTGGGAAGCAGTTGCTCTTTCCTGTGGCCCATGAAAAAGGAAGTTAGGTTGTGGCCAGGAGGCCTGGAGGACGTGTGGCAACAATATGGACTCACAGCCTGGGGTGATGTCCTGCCAGCCAAATCTCAGTGCCAGTCACTGGCATTTTAGATTTTGGAATAATTCATTTCAGGCTTCTGAAGTAAGCTGCACTTTTCCTGATGGACTGAGCACCCCTATACTCATTCAACTGCAAATAACCTGCCTTGCTGTCTTCTTTACTATCTCCCACTGCCACAAATAACTTGTCCCAGACTCCTTAGCTCCAGTCACCGCTGCATCCTCTTCATCCTTACCAGAATCCAGCCAAAGAACCTACCCAACAGCCACATCCCTGGGACAGTTCCTTCTGACTTTGTTTATGAGCAGGTGAAACCCAGCTTCATCTCCTAGTACACAACTTTCTGGGCTATGTCTCTGCTTAGAAATCAGAGGTGTTCACAACACTCGTAGGCAATGGGCCCAATTGGCACAGGAGGGCCTACATCATTAACATTCTTTACTTTCAAAAACTGAGAAGCTGTATGCAAGCTATCATCAGGAAATGGGCTTGGGCCTATGGTATCTCCCAATCCGGACTTGGAAATGTTAGGCAGCTGGAACTGATGCTGTGATAATAATACAGAAAAATGAGACTGAGTATTCTAGAACTGTCTGAAGTTCTCATATACAACTCATAGTTGCAGCTGCAGTGCTTATAGCATCTATACTCTGACCAAACTTAGGAGGGAGAGATTTGGAATCCTTCAGACCATGGAATTTCCCAGTTTCTGGATGAGAGCTGTGTGAAGTTATCCAACAAATACGGGCTGGAGTGCATTGTTCTGAGCAAAGCCTGACCTAGTTTGCACAGTGTGCTCTGTGGAAAACTTGAGCTGGCTGGCACACAGAGTGCTCTGCTGCTGCCAGTCACACACAGCCCTGGTCCTGGGCAGGCTCAGGACTGCCAAATATTATATTATACCATAAGGCCAAGTCACCTATCTGTCATGATGTAATGGACTGTGAGCAGACTCTAGGTGAAATACTGTAAGAGTGGGGTTGGTGTTTAGTTCTGTGCAGTTCTGCTACTTGGCGTGGAGAGAGGGATTGCTTTTGTGGTTGGATCTGTTTGGCTGCATGTTATGATCCAAAACTGCACACCCAGATGAAGGAGCCGACTGTAGAATCAGGGGTTAAGTAGGATCTATCAGCACAGGCAGTATTTCACCCATTTCTTCCTCCTCTTCCAGTCTATATCTGGGTGCAGTGCCCCCATCCATGCTGAAATCTTTGCATTTTGGTCTGCATGAAACAGGAGTGGTGCCACCTTGTTAGGGACGTTACCTTTCGTTATTTTGACTTAAAAAAAATCAGAGCTATCAAAGAAGGGACATAAAGAGCAGGGTCACCTATTACAGAGAACAGAAATTCTGGTTTCATTGCTCAGTCCTGCCACCTGTAGTAGTCAGCAGCTTATTGCCTCAGATGTATCTCCATCATATAATTGCACCTGTGTCCTATTTGCTCAGCTTGTGTGACCTGCCAGTAACCTCGTTGGGCTGGCTGAGGAGGTGAAAATCACCTGGTCATGTTCGGGTGAAAAGGCTCCACATCTTCCATGTTTTCCTGTTGAAAAGGAGCAGCAAAGTGATAAAAGTCACTATGCTGAAAATCAGCAACGTACTTTCGCTTCTTTAATGGAAGACCTGTATTTCTGTACGAGATGCCCATTCTCTCCAGGGAAGAGTATAAAGAACTACATTTCTTACACTGTTCTTTAACTGATGCATGATGCACTGACTTGAGCTCAAATCCCTCTTGAACTGCTTTAAATTTGAGCTTGGAGGAGCCAGCATAAGGTAGCTGAAACTCGAATGGGACTCCATCCCTATGCATACTTCTAACAGCACAGAACATTCACCCCAAAGCATCAAGGTATGCTATTTCCACAACAGGGTTGTTGGTAGGAGCGTGCACGTCTTTGGATATGGCCTTGCTTTGGGACGTTTTGTCACTAACGTTTTTTCTCTCGTTCTCATTGCGACCTTTAAGGTGATTTTCATTCCATCGGGGTGGAATTCCATTGAGATCCCGCATGGGTCGGTCGGTCGATGTTCCGTCCTTCCCTGCCCAGAAGACACCATGGTTACTGCCGGAGGGGAGCGGGGAAATGCCCCGAGCTCGGCACGTTGTAGGTGGCAGCAGGAAACAGCCACAGCCGCCGTAGCCATGAGACAGCGTTCGACTCACTGCTGCGCGGCGGTGAATTTCAGACCGACTCGATCCGCCCGGGCGTCGCTTTCTAACGGCCGCCAGCTCCGCGACGCCCTCGGGGTCGGAACCCCACCGCAGCCATGCGTGCGCGCGGCGGCGGTGCCTCCCGGTCCCGCAGCGCCGGGCTCCCTGGAGCCGGGCAGGTGCGCGCTGCGGC